>NW_015176487.1:166358-204702 GCF_001447785.1 Gekko japonicus | reverse complement strand
CCCGGGGGCAGCTGCGCTCCGGCGCGAGCCCCATGGAGCAAAGAAGAGCCCCGTCACCGCCTCCCTGGGGCTGCTGCATTTCGGTGCGAGCCCCAGGGAACGAAGAGGAGGCCTGTCATCATCGCCGCCTCCCTGGGGCTCGTGCCGGAGCGCAGCGGTCCCAGGGAGCAAAGAGGAGGCCCGTTGCCAGCTCCCTGGGGCCGCTGCACTTGGGCGCGAGCCCCAGGGACTGAAACGAGGCCCATCGTTGTCGCAGCCGGCTTCCTGGGGCTCGCGCCGGAGCGCGGCGGAGCGCGGCGGCCTCAGGGAGCGAAGAGGAGGCCCGTCGCTGGCTCCCTGGGGCCGCTGCACTTCGGCGCGAGCCCCAGGGACCAAAAACGAGGCCCGGCGTCGTCGCCGCCACCTCCCTGGGGCTCAGGGAGCAAAGAGGAGGCCAGAGGACGCTCCCTGCCGCCTCCCGGGGTAAGTGAGGGAAATGTGGAAAAGAGGAAGAGAAGTTATGAAGAGAGGAAAGGTTGTTTTATTTTCTACAACACACTAACAGGCTAGATCTGACCGACCAGGCAAAACTATGGAGGTGGGGGAAAGCAAGAGGTAAACAGACCACTGGAAATGATAATCTTGTTAGAAGGCTGTAACCTAGCCATGACTGTAGCAGCCATGAGCTGTGCTGGCTGGTCTTGTCTTGCTCTGATGCTAGGGTTGCCAGACCCACCACTAAAAGCAGGGGACCCTGCCACCAGGCCCTCCTCCCAGCCGCCGATCAGCTGCCTGGCGGGGGGACTTACCAGGAGAAATAGGGTGCCCAGGCCATGTCACTGGCATTGCACAGGAAGTTATATCATCATGCCAGCATCATCTGGGAGACTCACTGGTATTTGGGCAAAAACTCTATGGTAGTGGCTGTTTTTACAATAGAACTTTTGCCCAAATACCAGAGTGTCACCTGGATGTTGCTTACATGAAGATATAACATCCTGTGCAATGCCAGTGACATGGCCTGGGCATCCTATTTCTCCTGGTAAGTCCCCCCATCCCCTGCCAGTTGCCAGAAGGGTCAAACATTTGTGTTGTTTGACTCTTCTAACACTGCAGCTCGAGTTTCTACAGTTGCCAGAAGGGACCTGGCAACACTATCTGGTGCTGGGTTTAAGCAGGATATACAAGTATTTGCCTCCTTGCTAGTCAAAAGCAGACCTTCACTGTGCTCTGCCTTCTCAATGAGCCAGTGGCTGTAGTGCAGATCTGCATTCGAAGGAAAGTACATGGAGGTGCATTCTGAATGTAGCATGGCTCTGTCTTCAGGGGCCCTCCAGCTGACTTGGGCCCTGGGAATTTCGTCCCCCCCAGACCCCCTCAGCAGCCGTGGACAGGCCCCAAAGAAAAAACAACCAAATACCACTGGCTGTCTCCTACATCTCCTAGCTCAAATCAGTCCAACACATCATTAATAAATGGCTACATCATACTGCTTGTTCATTCTTATCTGGCAGCCTGGCACTCTACATTCCCTGCCCCGTTCCCTTTTTAAATACAGCTGCTCTTTGTTTGCAAGAAGTAGTGGTGAGAAAGGCCCACCAGGCTGGTTTTGTGTCAGACTGGAGATGGTCATAATATTTCTTTGGCTTAATGTTTACATTTTTTGCCTATTCTTTGGCAGCAAGTACATTTTATTGAGCTGAAGAAATGAGGTGAAGAAATGCTTTTGTTGGTTCTAGAAATTTAAGGAAACCAGGCTAAGGAATGGATTAAAGCACAAAATAAACTTTACCATAACATGCTGAGTGAAAAAATACTTGAGGAGTTTCTCACACTATTTTTTCAAATGCAGTTGTGAAGAAAAGCCAGCCAGATACACTTCCTTTTCTTTTTCAGACAGATTTTAATCATCATATCCGGTTCTCCCCGCCCTTTTTTTTGGCAACCAGGAGTTTTAAACATGTTCTCTCCCCTCTTCAACAAGCCTTTTCTGTGCCCAGAGTGAAACACAGAAAATGTTTTTTAAAAATCAGGAGAAAAGTCAAGCACTTTATGAAACATTTGGGGTTCATTATCCCTTTGTATAACTTTTCTTCCTGTAGCCAAAGTTGCTTGAGACCCATTAATGCTTAAACATGTAACAGTAAAGTCTGAAGAGACTCAAGAGCGGCTGCAGAGTTTGCTAATTTTCTAGGCAAAAACATTACAGAAAACCCACACTGGTATTGCCTCCACATAGGGTTGTGAACTCCAAAATGGGAAATCCTTGGAGATTTGGAAGTGGACCCTGGAGGAGAGGGACCTCAGAGGCTATGATGCCATAGAATGTACTCTACAAAGCAGGGGAGCTGATATCGGCCCCCTGGAAACGAGTTATAATTCTGGTAGATTTCCAGCCCCCTCCCTGGAGATTGGCAACAGTCATGTAATATTTCAGGCCTCATGTTTTACACGTCCACTGATCAATAGGGTCTCTATATATGACCTGTGAAATGTAGTTCTCTGACCTGGATGCCTAATCACAGTGACGATAACATTCTTTCAGACATATGGAGGAATGTGAAAAGTTCACTGAGAGGAGTGGAACATCGGAGGCCACACTAGCAAAGCAAGAGTGTAACTCTGCTTTATTTGAGTTTCAGTACATAAAGCCTCAGACACGCAGGGCTGCCAAAAGCCACCAGGGGCCCCGTACAAAGATTCCATCATCACCCTCAACCCTGATCCAAACCAAATATCAAAACAAAACAAATCATTGGGCTGGCTCTTACTGCACATCTATAATAATAAAAGGATCCACCTGTCCATCTGTGGCAGGCATAATTCATCAGAAAATAAAATCAGGAATCTCAAAATTGGCCACCAGCCTCGGGATGATCATAGGCATTCCTTAAATTAAACAAATTGTAATTTCCTGACCAAGGTTATCTCCAGACCCCTCCCCCCATGCTATTTACAAGGGAAGCTAAACTTGTGTAGCAGTTCGTGTCAGACTATGATCTGGGAAACCCAGAGTCGAATCCCCACTCTTTCATGGAAGCTTGTTGGGTGACCTTGGGCCTGTCACACACTGTCAGCCTAACCTACCTCACAGGGTTGTTGTTAGGATAACATGGAGAAGTGGAGAATGATGTAAGCCCTGGGGGGGGGGGAAATTAGAAGTGGATATAGGTGAATGGCAGATCATTAAAAGAAGAGAGCAAAACGACGGAGAAGAGAAGTGTGGAAGAGTCAGAGAAATGTAGGAAAAAACAATGAAAGGGGTTTTTTAAATTTTGCTACCATACACTAACAGAGCTGCCCCTTTGCAAGATCTGGCTCTGTAGGAAAAAGCAAACCATAGACTGATGGACATAATAACTGTTAGGAGGCTGCATCCTGGCAAGGACTGTAGCTTGTCCTGACTGGTTTTGCCTTCCTCCAATGCTGTCTTGACTGATGGGTTTAGCAGGGTCTGATCAGCAAACCATTCCTTAAGCCTCCTAGTAAACTTTGCTGAAAGGCCCAGCCAGCAGACGCTGAGTGACTTTTACTGTGCTCTGACTTCCCTGCACTCCTAGTGGCTGTAGTCACAATTGCATTAGAATTTTTTTAAAAAATACATTCTGTGAATGCAACACAATGCTGGCTTTGGGGGGGGGTGGAGTCTGGGAAGGGCGGGGTTTGAGGAGGGGAGGAACTTCACTGCAGTATAATGCCATAGAGTCCACCTTTCAAAGCAGCCATTTTCTTCAGGGGAACTGATCTCTGTCACCTGGAGGTCAATTGTAATCCCAAAAGATCTCCAGGCACTACCTGGAGGTTGGCAATCCTACCTCCAGATGGAGCCTGGGGAGGACAGAGATCTCAGTCGGATACAATGCCACAATGTCCACCCTCCAAAGCATCCGTTTTCTTCAGGGGAACTGATCAGGGTGCAGTTGTAGTTTGGAGATGAGCTGTAAGTCCAGGGAATCTCCAGGTCTCACCTGGAGGCTGGCAACCCTAGTAGGAGAAACCTTTAGCATAAACTGTGATAAGCTTCAACTGTTGATTTCTGCACATTATGCAATAATTAAAGGCACAGGAGCAGGCCAGACTGTTCTTCCCCCCTGGTCACTTGGCAACTCTTGTTGGGTTGTTGGGAGGGCGGGGTATAAATCAAAGAAATAATAAATAAATAAATAAATAAATAAATTGGTTTTAAAAGTTCTAGTTGTGGTGTTTGATCTGTGATCTGTGATAGTTCATTTGCACACAAAAGTCATCTCCTGATGCTACAATAAACAAATTATGACCATGCATGTGTGACCCACTCCACAGTAAGCATGTTATCTGCAAGCCAAATATCCTTGGCCATTCTCTGCTCCTCTAGACACTTACATCATAAGTACAAGAACATCAAATTGGAAGCTAATGTACCTCATACTTGGGAAGGGGTTGATAACATAGACCCAAGGGAAGTCATTCAGATATCTTCACACTTTCACCCATCTACGTGCTCCATGTCTCCTCCCACCCTGCCTGGCTCCAATGGACTGTTGAGATCCTCTCTGGCCTTTCAAAGCAAGGGTCTCACAAGGAAGAAGAGAGTATGCAATCTCTCGTCACTAGTGCCATGTGACCCCCTGAGCTGGTGGGAGTGCATGGGAGCTACTCATGATGTTGGAATGCCATGCTCTCACCACTTGTGTATGTGTGGTTGGGGGGGAAAGGCAGCAAAGTGAGCTCAGCCGGTCTTGCTAACCCCTGGAAGACATTTCTGCCAGATGGCTGGTGGCTACTGCTAGCCAGGATACACAATAGAGACTGCGCTCACATGGAGCATTAGCCACACTACAGAGACGGAAGATAGGCGGATTTTCCGGGCACAATCACAGTGCCACATCTGGGAAACGTAGAGCTCCCGTGGCGAACCCGAGGCTTCCCGCCGAAGATGCGGGGTAAAAAACTAGTACCTCCGAGGTACTAGTTTCCGGAAACCGCGGGGCAAGGGCGGGTGCCTGATCGTGTTTCCGGTGGTAGGTCGTGGCATCCGGTGCCCGCCCATGTCCCGTCGCTAAAAGGTTTTTTTCCCCAAGTCTCCACGGGATGCACACAAGCACCCAACGGTGCATGCGCACACTTTGTTTAAAAACAAACAACACAGCCCCCTCCTCTTTTCCGTACCCCCCCACTCCTGGCTCGGCCTGCTCGAGAGGAACTCTCTACACCGGGCGGCAGAGGGGGAGGTGCAGGGGGGGCGTGGCGGGAGGGCGGTTCGGCTGACGCTCCTCCTGGAGGGGACCAGACGGAGGACACAGTTTGCATTCCTCTGTAGCCCTGGAAGGGGTTAAACCCATGGAGCCTTTTGCTAGAGAGGCCGCTTCTTTGCCGCGCCGCAGGATTGTCCTGTGATCGGCACCTCCCCCCTAACCACGGGGCCTCTACGGGACCTCTACGGGACGTCTGATCGCGCAACCGCACGTTATTTTGCTCCGGGGCAAACAGCCACGTTCCCCCCCCCGCATTTTCCTGCCCGTGTGACCGGGGCCAGAGTTGGACAGCCATATTCTGCAGTATGTGTGAAAGAGAAAGAAAAAACAAGCTGCAGCAATTCAGTGAAGAGAAATGATTACCAACTGGAGCCTGCAAAATTTCTGGAGATTTGGGGGCGGAGCCTGGGGAGGGCGGAGTATGGGGAGGGGAGGGAGCTTAGTGGGGATGGGATACCATAGGATCCACCTTTCAAAACTGCCATTTTCTCCAGGGAAACTGATTTCTGAAATCAACTATAATTCTGGGAGAACTCTGGCCCCCACCTGAAATCTGACCACCCTGTGTAGCGAGCAAGAGAGAAATAGGTCTACGTTCCGTGGATGGCTGGAAGATATAGCTCTGGGGGTCTCTGAGTGGCTGCTGCTTGCTTTTGAGAGAACTGATGTTGCTCTGCCATAGTCAGCACGTATATTTGTATACAGAAAGAAATCTCTAAAAGAAGTCATTATGTTTTCACTGCTTCCTCGCTCAAAGGAAGCCAAACGCTGTAGTGCTGCCCTCTGAAGTTCCTACTCCTTGGGGAAGTGGGGAGCATGTAACAGTATTTTCTCATTCCCGCTTCCAACTGTCCTTTCAAGTTTTCATTTTGTTCTTTGCCTTAGCACAGATTCACATCTATGTCAAAGGAATCTGATCTCCTGCCTGCAAAATAGGGCGGAAAATCCGTATAGAAATCTTGCCGCGTAAGGTTTTTCATTTTTTTTTTAAAAAATGCCATTTTCAGTTCCTGTGCAGGAGGAGAAAGCAAGGGCCCAATCTCGAAGCAGTACTGAAGCTCTGTCAGATTCCCACTAAATCAGTGAAGCAGAACTCCTTCTTCTCTTAGGACAGTCCAACACTGTGCAGAAGAATTTGAAAACAAAACAATAAAATGAATCATCGGACCCCAGAGGAAATCCTTCTGCCAGTCTTGCTGTGGAGCACAGTTCTCTTTTTTTAAAAAAAATTCCTGTTAACCATGAAGTTGTATAACTTTATTCATTATTATTTCCTGAAAGTCAAGACTGGTAAATTCTAACAGGACAAAACAAGATGTTATGGCTGACAAGAAGTTGCTGCTACAAACAGCCCCCCATAACTTTCTGCATGCCACAATGTCACAGGGAGGTTCTCCAACAAGGATCCAGTCCCTGTTCTGACAGAAAACTCATTGGGTGGCATTGGCTAGTCACTGTCTCTCAGTCTAACTTCATAAGGTCATTGTGAACGTAAAAAGGCATAAAACATTGTTTGGTGACTGGCTACCCAGGACCCAATCAAGTTACCCATCTGTCTCCCTTGCCAATGCCTGCCACTTATTGCGCTCGTGACCTTCAAGGTGTAGTTGAGTAGTGGGAGAGGGTAGCAAGCATGTTGAAGAAAGAGACAGACCAGCAGGGGGCATGATTTTGAAGCATTATTACACATGTTGACTGCAGGGTGCACTCTTCACTCAAGACTTCCCAGCAGGGTCAGAAGTAGCCTGACTATGTAACACATTGCTTTTGGCCTGGCTGATGCTGCTAGAGTAGGCCCTGGTGTGACCTACGTACTATCGCACAGAGCAATGGCACTGGATAAAGGCAGCACATGAGAGTCAAGTGCTGCTCTGACCCAGTTGGCTGCCCCATGCAAATGGAGAATGTGGGCACAACGTTCACTGTGAATAGTACAGCAAAGTTGAAGGCACATCTCCATTTTGTGGGCCCCATGCTGGTTATATCTCTGCTGCCTGAAGAGCACAGAGGTAATGGGTTGGATCCAAACTCAACCAACAGTTTCAACTGATTCCTCCTTCCTGCTGCAGACCTCCCTCATGTCATTCCTCAGGGTCCCCTCCCTCCCCCCCCCCCGAAGCAGCATTTAGTGGAGATTAGTGGGTTGCAGTAGGAGGAAGGAGCCATTCTGCTGTAGGGAAATTTAGTCTGGATCCAACCCAATTAGTGATATGGCCAGTGACAATGGGATGGTCCTCCTTCTACTGTCCTGTATACAGGGGCCAATGATAAGAGTTGCTGCCCAAGAGCATAGCCATCAAGGGTCCCTTGTAACAAGCTTTTGAGACTACCAATTTTGTAAGTTAGTAACGCAAAGCATGAAGTGGCATGCAAAGTTTAACTTCTGCCACAGAAGATCAGACTTGAATTCTTTCCCAGGCACTTCCCTTTAAGTACAGAACTAATTTAGAGACCGTTTTCCTACAGCTTAAATAATTTCCTCCTACCTGGTACACTGCTCTGGAGAAGCACCATGGTTTAAGCATGACCCGCACCACCTGCAGATTTCGAAGCCGAGTTGTCCCCAGGACACGAGATGTCAGGTTCCATACTAGGCTGTCCCAAGTATAAAGCAGATCCTCAAGCCTAAAGAGTACAGTAGCCATGCCAACAAACAACAAGGAAGGTTCAAGCTGGCAGTCCCAGGCGGTTTGCTAATTTTTGAAATCCCTAAAGAATGGCAAGGTTAAAAAGTCACAGTGATTTTCCATGAAAGGGAAAAATAAAAAACCCTCAAAGCCAAAACTGAGCGTTCTCCTCTCAAGAAATTATTCCTCCTAATGTTCTCTGTATCTTTCCTAAAATAAAATTATGTTGCACCAGGGGACAATGCAAAAATGGTCTTCTTTTGCTCGCAAGGGAATTGCGAGTCTTTAAAAAGCCGGTCTTCTTCTATCGATTGTTCAGCACCATGCAGCGGAACCCTGAAATAAACTAACATCCAGAATCATCACTTTGCCTTCAAAGTGCTGGGATTTCGTCCAGAAAGGATGGAAAACAAACTTCTCTCTCTCTCTCTCTCACTCACTCTTCCCTTCTCAGCCAACATTCTCAAGACATTCCATCTTTCTATTTAACTCTTTAAGATGAACACACAACTGAAGAATTACTTGCAACACAAAATTTCTTCCCGGAATAAAAAAAGAATAAACAACTGGAGATTTACATCAAGCTGTTAATACAGCCTTCTGCATCCCAGTTACTCTATTTTTAGAGTAGATGGTAAACCATTTATCATATCAAAGATTCACTTGCTGCATTTCTGCTTACAGTCTTACAACTGTTAATGGTGGAGGAGTCCCATCAGAAACTAATTACCCATCTGTATCAAGGAGCAGTGGCATCAGGACTGGTGTGAGTGTCTAAACAATCATTATTCTTTCATCTGCAGGGTACAAATATGTATGTATTCATTTAAAATATTTATTTATATCCCAGTTTTTTACAATCTATGGAACAAAGTGGCTTATATCACAAAAACCAGCTGAAATCTCATTTCACAAGAATATAATACAAACAACAAGAGCAAGATATTTACCCCATCATAATAACTAACTTCCTTTCACAAGCTACCAGATAATAATAATCATAAAGCGCTGTCAAGTTACAATTGACTCATGACAACCCTTAATGGGGTTCTCAAGGGACGAGACAGAGGTTGTTTGCCATTGCCTGCCTCTGTGTAGCAACCTAGGTCTTCCTTGGTGGTCTCCTATCCATGTACTAACCAGGGCCAACCCTGCTTAGGTCCTGAGGCTAGTCTGAGCTATTTAGGCTTCCACCAAAAGCACTGCAGAAAAACTATACCCTACAGAATGCACAGTGGTGGACCTACATTGTGCACAATGGTGGACTGTTATGGGGCCCCCTTCTCAACTAGCAACAATAGGACAGCATCCAACAAGGTCCATATTAAGATCAATATTAAGTACTTCAACCCATTGGCTTATGATTCTGTCACTAAAATAGCCTTATTTTAATAACAAACACTTTTAAAATTCTTTTCTAAAAGTCCATCAATATTGTTGAAAAATTCACTCATTAAAAAAATTGCTTCAGGTCCCCTCCAGGATTAGGGACCCTGAAGCTTAAACTTTATTAGTTTCATAGTAGATCCGCCCGTGTCTGCAGCCTCTGCAAGTTTAGGGACTTCTGCACATCTTCCAGTAGACTGTTCCATAAAACCACTGAGAAAATCCAAGCAGAACCAGTTTTCACTACCTTGAGTGGAGGAACTGCTAATAATCTTTGGTCTGATGACCAGAGTTGTCTTGTGGGCTCTATGGGGAAAAGTGACCCACAGACATTAATGTCCCAGATCATGAAAGACTTCTAAAGTTAACACCAAAACCTTGAATTGAACAAGGAAGCAAACTGTAGCCATCCTAAACTTGGGGTGATGAGCTGAAAAATCTTAACCCCTGTCATCAGTCTAGCTGCTGCATGCTGTGTCAGTTGTCACATCCATGCTGTAAATGTATCTGGCAAACAATGCCAAGGCAGCAGGAAAACTAAATATATTAAAGAAAAAAAATCTTCAAGGTATTTCATAACATGACATCTTTTGAAGAGGAGATGACAGAATACAACAATTTTGCCACAAAATTAAAGTCAGCTCATGTAGAATGTTCTTAGCAGCATGTCACTATCATCCCCCCCATACCAAACAAAACAATTGCTTGAGATAGAATTAGTTCTTGCCTATCAATTATATCATAGAACTTTCCAAAAAAGAATCCCAATCGGTACTTACTTAACTGAATAGGTTGTTAGAAGACTCCAGAGAAGCCATGTAAGCCTTCAGGAGATGTAAATGACCATTTTAAAACTTAATGCCCTTGATTTAGAACTGCTTATGCAGCCTCCTGTAGTGTCTTTCAGGGTGATTAGATTCATATATTTAATTTGGACTCATCAAAGCTCAAGTAGCTGCCAGTGGAGAAGAACACATGCCTTAGTTCTAGAACGCAGTAGACATGGGGGGGTGGGGGGAAGCGAAACATAAAGGGGGCAGAATTTGGGTTTGTAAGGCACACTCACATTCCCCCCTTTTACACAACTATTAATGGTACAGGAGCCCTGTTTTCTGGTCCCCCTGATTCTGACAGCACCTCCAAACAAGAGAAGAAGAAGAAGAGATTGGATTTATACCCTGCCCTTCACTTGGCATCTCAGAGCAGCTTACAAACTCCTTTCCCTCCCCCTCCCCACAACAGACACCCTGTGAGGTGGGTGGGGCTGAGAGAAGTCTGACACAAACTGCTCTTTTTCAAGGACAGCTGTGCCAGAGCTTGTGACTGACCCAAGGTCACATCAGCAGGTGCAAGTGGAGGAGTGGGGAATCAAACCCGGTTCTCCCAGATTAGAGTCTGCACACTTAACCACTACACCAAACTGGCTCTCACAAGAACAAACATTACTCTGGGGCAGAATTACCATGTCCCAAAACGGACAGGACTACTGTCCTTTAAAATATGAGAGAGCAGTATACGGTAAGGGCACCAGAAAAGGTCAAGGTTTGCCACATGTCTTCTAAGAATATTTGATTCCCTAATCCCCAGCTTGGACACAGCAGTATCTTCAAGTACCTCCTAGTAGGGGGAGTGGCAGTGGGTTTGGGGAAGGGTTCGGTGTTGTTGCTAATACAGACATGCCAGAAACATCTTTGTTTTTGATCTCTCTGTGGTGTTAATTATTTTTACAGTTCAAAGCTTCCAATTCCTTTTTAAAGACTGAAATTTTGATCCAAAGCCACCTCTTTGATCTTTTCAGAACATCAATGATCTTGTAGTGAATGAGTTCTATTAAGACTTTATATATGAATGTGCCTTTCACATTTGAAAATGATACAGTTTCGTGCCTTGTTTCTGAGGAAATCTATTAATATTTTATTAATCTATTAAATCCAGAAATCTATTAATATTCACTCTGGATTTCCGTCTTGTAATTTGGAGCTTTTTCGTTCATGAAAATAAGAGAGACCAAACTCCATTTAATCCATCATTCTGTTTCTACCAGAAGCCAGCAGGTGAAGAACAACATATGATAATGAGTTTGTCACCAACACTCAAGAGGTATACTACTAGAGAACATGGAGGCGCTATTGTGCTCCTAGCTCTAGTTGTTGACATTTGTGACTGAATGAAGACCAATAGTGTCTGCAACAGTCCATTTGGAAAGCATTACTTAAGACTGGTACTGTGGGGGAGGGAAGAGTGAATTTTGGGAGATGTTGATGTTCACATGTCTCCTCACCATTATTTAGGCTACAAAAGATACATTTCATTACACAGACTTTAGCTCCAGGAAAAAGCTGATTGACCATCAAAATGAACAAGAATATACAAAATAAACACTAAAATATCAACACAGAGCTATGTCAGCCCACAGGCCTGGTAAATATGGGGCCTAAATAAGTGCTCTCCACCATGGCATGGAAGAGCAGGCACACCCCTCCCACCCACCACACCATTGACTCCATGAGTGGGTTGCTCCTGACAATACGCAACAGGCCAATTTTCTTGGGGAGGGGGGACCAAAAACATATCACTGCCTGGAAAGAAAGCAGACTAAAGTTGTTCAGAAAGCTGAAATCAATAGCTGATTTAGGATCTCAGTTCAAAAATGTATGACTCATTCCTATTTGGGTGGCTGCTTGTCATTTTGCCATTTTCCTACTCTCTCCCATTCCCTGCCAAAATAGAATAAGAAAAAGAAAAATATGCCACTCACTCGCCCTATCTTGATCTGCGGTAGATGCAAAAACTGTATGCTGTTATCTGAAACTTTGTTTCCTGTTACTAAGAAGGATATTTTAGCATTTTATGGGTGCAAGGCCCCCCCAACCCAGCAAGATGTCTAATGAGTCCATAGTTTGCTTCCTGCTTGTAATTAAGTAGGTCACAGCTGTGAAGCAAAGAGAACAAGAAAAGATACTCAGATCACAGAAAGCCCAAAGCAATCAAATTGTTTGCAGCTGAAGGAAATGGCAGTTTAAAAGGGGAGGGGGATTCCAGAAGTCTGGAGATTACAAAAAAATGAAAGAAAATTGGAAACGATGAACTAGCAACTGTAATTTGGCCCAGATACAGATGTGGTACAAGAAAGTGATGCAGAAATAGCTGATGCTTGGAGGTGGGGGATGGAATAAGATAACTCATAAAAATACAACATATGCAATGTGTCTGATGATCACATTTGCCCACTTTGTCCGAAAAGGCAAAATGTTGTCATTTTTTTCAGTGCTTGAGCCAATAGATTGTCCATCCCTGTTCTAGCATCTAGTTCTCATTTGCTGCTTTGTAGACACACCAGAACAATGCAGAATAAACTGGGATACCGAAAACACCAGTCTCTCTCCATACCAGGTTTGCCATTTTGTGACTAAGGGAAGTCAGTTTAGGACGAGTTGCAAGCCAAGTACATAATGGAAGCAACTGAATGACCTCTCTGCCATTCAGCCCCCACTCTCATGACACCTGTTTGATCATGAAAATTGGTCTTCCTCCTTATATTGAAGGCTGCTTGGGTTATAAGCAAGGATGATCTCATTCCATAATTTAAGTGCTGCCTGTTCTTCTTTCCAATCTTCAAAACACTGCATCAGTCCAGATGCACAAATCACTAAGATGTAGCCATGTCTTTGTCAATTAGATCATAACAAGATGCCATTCCAACCATGAAAAGCTCCCAGCAGAGTACACGTTTTTCTTTAATATGTGTGTCTAACTCAGATTGGATCATGGGCTGCTGCTGTTCTATGATTGTTTTCTCCCACTGCTCCAAAAGGCTGTCCTCTGTTCACACATCAGTCTTCAGAGGCCTGCACACAGGTCTGGAATGAGAATAGCCCAATCCCTGCAGTAGGAACAGTGCAGCCAACGGCTCAAACATTGTGCTGCTGACCTAGTGATAAAAATGAACCATCAAAACATGGAGGCACAGCAAGGCCCAGAGCAGTGTGTACACAGTTGACAAGAATATCCTGGCTGACAAGAATATCCTGGCTGGCTTACACAAAATCCTTGCCAATGGCAAGTTGGCAGAGTCAGAGATCATGAAACAGAATGCAAGGGCTTATTGGTAAAAGTGCCTTAGCCCGTGTTGTGTTAATGGAACAATCCATGAAGTAGGGCACACTATCATGCTGTTCTCTACTGCCCAGAATGCTGATGATTTGTTAGCAAGCAGAGGCAATCTGCTGAGATGGACAGATCATTATCTAATTAGGGTCTAGACTAGGGGTGTCAAAGATATGGCCCGTGGGCCATCTCTGAGCCGAGAGCAGCTGACTCTCTGCTGCTTCCTGGTTCCTGTTTGTAATGTCACAGCTCCTTTTCCCCAGTCTCTCCTATTTCCTGCTTCAAGAGGAGAGAAAGAAAGCCTTCCCTCCATTGGCTGAGGGCTCCTCCCCCTCCCCTCCCCCTCTTGGGAAGGAGGGAGAGGAAAAGAGACACAGGGAGGGGAAAAGTGGCATCTCGTGGGACTTTTCAGAACACCAGCAATGTTTTATTTCAGGTGAGAGAGAGAGAGAGAGAGAGAGAGAGAGAGAGAGAGAGAGAGAGAGAGAGAGAGAGGCAGAGAGGCAGAGAGGCAGAGAGGCAGAGAGGCAGAGAGGCTTAGACACAAAAACATTTTATTCCAGGTATGGGTGGGGGGAAGTCCTTTGTTTAGACCAGGGGTCTTTTCATAGAAAAAGAGCTGCAGGAGCTCATTAGCATACAGTATGCTAATGAGCTACTCGGCTATTAGCATATGCCACGCCCCCTGACATCACCGGAAGTGATGTCAGAAGGGGAAGCAAAAGGTGGGGGAGGCATCTTCAAAAGCCTGCCCTTCCCTTCCCCAGCTGGCCTACAGGGGCGGGGAGTTGGGCCACAGAATGAGGAAAGAGGGAAGGAAAGAGAGAGAGTAGAGAGAAGGAAAGAAGGAAGGAAGGAAAGAGAGAGAAGGGAAGAAGGAGGGAAACAGGGAAAAGAGGAAAAAAGAGAAGAGAAGAAGGCGGGAAAGAAAGAGAGAAGGGAAGAAGGAGGGAATGAAAGAAATAGAGAAGGAAAGGAGGAAAAGAGAGGGAGGGAGGAAGGAAGAGAACGGAAAGAGAGAAAGAAAGGAAAAAAGAGGGAGGAAGGAAGAGAAGGGAAAGAGAGAAAGAAAAGGAGGGAAAGAAAAGGAAAGGAGGGAAAGATGGCAAAGAGAGGGAGGGAAGGAGGGACAGAGCTCACTCTGTCATGCGGCAACTCAGGTCTCAAACTGCTGAACTACCGACCTTCCACAGCCTGCAGTTCAGTGTCTTAACCACTTGAGCCACCACAGCTCCTGGGGTGGCTTACAGCAAAGTAAAATATAATTCAGTAGACAATCTTAAAAGCAATAATAAAATCAGCAGTGCATAACTGCCTTGGTCCAATTGAAGCTGGAGATCATTCACCAGAGCAGTAAGCGCTGTCTCAGTACTGAAAGCAGGCCTGAAGCTGGACTGGAAAGAGTCAAGTACGGTGGTTTTATCCAGGAAAGCCTGTAGTTGCTCAGCTGCTGCTCGCTCAATTGCCTTTCCCAAGAATGGCAAATCTGATACAGGGCAGCAATTGGCTAGGTCCTTTTTATCTAAGGAAGCCTTTTTAAAATAGAGGTCCAAGTACAACCTCCTTCAAGGAACTAGGGAAGCAGCCCTGAGGGGGGGGGATTAAGAGTCTCCCTCGGGGTGCCTCCTACCATGTTCTGACAGGATTTAACCAGTCTGGAGGGGCAGGGATCCAAGGAGCAGATTTTGGGTTTTAGAGCATCCAGGGTTTCAGTCAGCCTTGCCTGCTTGGTAACATGTCAGTGTTTTTAGAATATATCATTAAGGTTATATAACAAGTTTTAAACAAAGCAAGCAAATTCTAATTTAACATGCAACACCCAAACTATAAGTGGAAACTTGTCCAGTACAAGTGAAATTAGAAACTTTCTGTCTGGGTTTTGCTTCGTCATAGGCTAACTTCCCTTGTGAAACAAGAATGAGTCTGGAGATCCAGCAATTAATGTGGTTGTACCAGGGCTTTTTTTGTAGAAAAAGCCCAGCAGGAACTCATTAGCATAATAGGCCACACCCAACAGCAGAAATTCATTAGACCCCTGGCAGCACAGCTCATTAGGCCACACACCCCATGTTTGCAGACCTGTGGTCATCCAGACACACCCACCTTTTGCTTCTTAATCTGTTTACCTTGTTTGTTGTCAAAACCCAGGGCTTTTTTGTAGCAGGAACTCCTTTGCATGTTAGGCCACACACCCCTAACGTAGCCAGTCCTAATGAGTTTCTGATGTTGGGTGTGGCCTATTACGCTAATGAGTCCCTGCTGGGCGTGGCCAACTTATGTGGCCGGCATGAGTAAACACCAAGGCGCACGGAACGCTGTTACCTTCCCACCGAAGCGGTACCTATTTATCTACTTGCAATTTCTTGCTTTCGAACTACTAGGTTGGCAGGAGCTGGAACTAGAGACGGGAGCTCACTGAGTAGACCTGCTTAGGAGAGGTTGTGGCTCAGAGGCAGAGCATCTGCTTGGCATGCAGAAGGTCCCACGTTCAGTCCCCAGCATCTCCAGTTAGTGGGTGATGTGAAAGACCTTTGCCTAAAAACTTGGAGAGCCACTGTCTGTCAGAGTAGACAATACTGATCTTGATGGACCAAATTGTCTGATTCAGTATAAGGCAGCTTCAATGGGTGTTCATGAGATTGTTCTCTTTGCTGGAGACCCATGGCTTATTTTAAGACATTTTAAAAATCCCACCCTTCCATCAAAGAGTTCAGGGTTGGTGTAAGTTATTGTCTGCTCTTCCCTTTTATACTCACAGCAAGCCTGTGAAGTAGGATAGGATGAGAGACAGCGAAAGTCACTGAGCGAGCTTCATGGTGAATAAGAAAACTGGGTCTTCTTGTCCTAATCCAGCACCCTAACCCTTGACACCAGTCACCAGATTCTGCAAAACCATAGTTGACACATTCTGTCAGAGATTTAGTGTGACAAGTGATAGTAATATTTTGCTATTTAATAATATAATTAGTAGAGATGGGTGAAGAAGTGCTTGTTCACACCTGACTATCATTCTTTTCAGAATCTGAAGCATTTGGAGACCCTTGCTTTTTGTTCACAGGCTTGCAATATTGGCTGGCTGGGCTCTAGACAAGATCAGATCTGGAAGTGCCAAAATGCAATACGATAACTGAGCCCATTGCTATAAACCGAACTCAGAAATTCTCTGAGAAACTTGGCTTTGTGAGATCTTCTGACCCAACAGATGACATCTTTACTTCAAGGTTTTCTATGCTACACTGCATAGGATACCAATTTTCAGCTTTTGATGCCTTTTCACTGTTTATCAGCTGATTATGATGACTTACCTCTTATACCATTAGAGAAATCTGTTTTGATTTGTTATTCTACTTGGAACGTCAAAAAGTACATGACATTTTCTAGTAAACTGAGGACTCACTGGGAGCTGTGATAGGAGAGATCCAAACATTAGTGCAATTTGGTGTTGGTCAGTTTAAATCTTCTGTAATACTTGTGCAGAAGTCAGAAAAAATTGCCTTCAGATTAAGAAGATGGTACAACTGAGTGGCCACTCAGAGATCATAAGTGACAGTCATGTTGCAGCATTACCTTACAGACAGTTTTGTTACTTAGTTTGCTTGTCACTTTTCTGAGTTGTCATTAAAAACTACATTTGACTATCAATTACACAGAGTCTGCACAGGACTTGATAAAATACAGTTGGCCTAATTTTTGGACACAGATGTCTATTCATTCATTACTTTGGATATAGTTAATTGTTTTTATATTTTAACTCTGGTTTTAGTTGTTAATGATGTGTCTTTCTGTTGGTTTTAATAGTTTTTAAGATGCAGTTTTATTATGTATGTTTTACAACTTTTGTAGCCCTTATGAGGGCAGAAAGGCAAAGTATAAATTTTGTTAAGCAAATAAAAAATAAAACTATTGCACCCTGTCATGGAATCTGATTTTTTTTACAAGGAACCCCCCCCCCCTCAAAAAACTATACTCAAACATTTCTGCAACTCTTCCATTAACTGCTCTGTCACTGTTTTTGCAGTTTTCCCCTCAGCCGTATAGGCCTTAGCAGTGAAAGTTATGGGAAAGGAATGTTTGCTCTCAAGAGCCATCAATAAAACTTCAAAGTTTGGAAATCAGTCTATCAAACCACATACTCCAATTACCTAAGGGCATTTACATTTTCGTAAGAGGACTGGAAATTTCCGTCAATCCCCACCCTCCTGCAAACTCCTACTTTGTTTCCCGTGCTGTTCCTGAATCCCAAGGGTCTCTTGACCCCAGGTACAAAATTTGGAGGGGGAAGGAAAATCAGTTAAAATCTCCAGCCCCCTTTCAGTCTTTGGAGTTGTGTGGTGGGATACTGGCCCCCAGGACTACCATGATATGCCAATGTCCCTTCTTAAAGCCTGAAGGCCCTAATGCCCAATATAGTTGGGGTCAGTGTGGGAATGATGTCATAGCACAGACATCCCCAAAATATTATTTTTGCTGCATAAATGCACACAACTGCAAATCCAGCTAGCAATGTTACAGACAATGTAGTGAAAGGGCAAAAGTGTTAGAAGAGTTCAGGGGTCTTGTTGTAGAAAAAGAGCTGCCGGAGCTCATTAGCATAACTCATTAGCATAACTTATTTGCATATGCCACGCCCCCTGACATCACCGGAAGTGACAGAAGGCCACACCCCCTGACATCACCGGAAGTGTGTCAGAAGGCCCGACTACTTACCCTCCTGCTTCATCCTCATTCCCAAACGGAATGAGGATCGAAGCAGAGGGCGGGGTAAAGAAGGGGGCGGGGCTTCACCACGTGACCGCCCCGCCCCCTAGAGGTTCTCTTCCGGAGCTCCGTACCTGAGAGCTCCCCCCCGACTAGAGCCCTGGAAGAGTTAATCATTCTACCCTTCTATTCATTTCAGTTCTATTTCTACATAGAATGTTTCTGGTAAATTGAGTCCAGATACCTCTTTTGCAGCACCATATGCAATAATCTGATTTATGTCAGCTAGAAGACAAGTGGAATGCAACAAGGCATTCCTTCTCCCAGGAATGGAAGGGCATAATGAGAAACATGGGGAAATCTCCCATGGGTTTTGTCTGTGAAGCAGAGACAGGGTAAGGTCCCAGCACTGCTGAGGGGATTTGTATGGAATGAGTGGTTTAAAGCAGGGGTCCTCAAACTTTTTAAACAGGGGGTCAGTTCACTGTCCCTCAGACCATTGGAGGGCCGGGGGTGGGGGCCGGGGGGGTGGAACTAGCCGACCATCCTGCCCCCCCCCCACAAAGCCACGTGGCGCGGAACTGAGAAGAGGACCACATCATGTGCTGATTGACTTGAGCCCTGATTGACTTGGGCCCTGAGTGCGGTGCACATTCCACACATGCGCACTGTGGGCCCAGGACGAGTCGGCTGCTAAGCAGGACAGGCGGCGGGGCAAAAACACCCAGCGGGCCGGATAAATGTTTTCGGTGGGCCGCATGTGGCCCACGGGCCGTAGTTTGAGGACCCCTGGTTTAAAGACTGACTCCCTCCTAGCTCTAAAGTCTCTTTCCTCATTAAATGTTTGTTTATGGAATGAACCGCCACCCGTACCACCCCTCAATGAATGTAAGTTCTTTTCATGACTGGAGCATTTCTTGATTTTGTTCCTTAAAGATTTCTTTACTCTGTGCTTGTAGTGGTAATAAATATCTGCCTAATGATGTTTCTCTCATCTTTTTTTGGGCGTTACTCCTGTGAATGAGATCAGCCAGACGGGGCGGGGCTGGTGTCGCATGAGCAAGAGCCAGATCTCACTGATGTTTCTTTCTGCACATCCTATTTTTTGCACAGTTAAAAGCTATACATTACACAGAAGGCACGTCTTATATGAAGGCAGAGTTTTCATTGAACATGCTTTCAAAGCACCCAAAGCGCAGTATTTTAAACTTAAGGAAATGTTAAAGGTAAAGGTAAAGGTTCCCTTGCTCGAAAGCCAGTCGAATCCGACTCTAGGGTTGTGGTGCTCATCTCCGTTTCAAAGCCGAAGAGCCAGCGCTGTCCGAAGACGTTTCCGTGGTCATGTGGCCGGCATGACTAAAAACCAAGGCGCACGGAACGCTGTTACCTTCCCACCAAAGTGGTACCTATTTATCTACTTGCAATTTCTTGCTTTCGAACTGCTAGGTTGGCAGGAGCTGGAACTAGAGACGGGAGCTCACTCCGTCATGCAGCACTCGGGTCTCGAACTGCTGAACTACCGACCTTCCACAGCCTGCAGTTCAGCATCTTAACCACTTATTTATTTATTTATATTTATTTTTCGTACTTATACCCCGCCCTCCCCAGTGGGCTCAGGGTGGCTTACAGAGGCAAGAACAACTTGCCATGGTAAAACAATATATACATAACAATTTAAAACATATGCTACATATTAAAATCTAATAACAAAGTGCTCAGTGCCATTCATAATCTAAAGATGGCGGATTGAATGTCCAAAGTCCCACAAAGACGGCAGAAGGATTCTTCCATAGTAGGTGTTTAATCGGGACCTCAGGGCGGTGGTGGTATAGTAGGGGCGGCGGCTCCTACTCGAAAGCCTGGCGGAAGAGCTCCGTCTTGCAGGCCCTGCAGAACTGCATAAGATCCTGCAGGGCCCTGGAGGTATTAGGCAGAGAGGGGCCCGGGATGACTAATAAATTTTGGGGCCCTGACCGTAGTGCTCTTGGGGGAACATACGGGGAAAGGCGGTCCTTCAGGTAGGTTGGACCCTGGCCATGTAGGGCTTTATAGGTAACGACCAGCACTTTGAAGCGAATCCGGTACGCTATTGGCAACCAGTGCAGCGCTTTCAGCGCAGGCTGCACATGGTCCCTTCTGGAGAGACCCATTAACAGCCTGGCCACAGCATTCTGCACCAGTTGCAGCCTCCGGATTTGCGACAGAGGCAGCCCCATGTAGAGAGCGTTGCAGTAGTCTAACCTTGAGGTGACCGTCACGTGGATCACTGTGGCCAGGTCAGCACGGTCAAGGTAGGGGACCAACTGCCGTGCCCGCCTAAGATGGAAGAAGGCGGACTTGACAGTGGCTGCCACCTGGGCCTCCATCATTAGAGTGGAGTCCAGGAGCACCCCCAAACTCCGAACCCCAGGCGCTGGCACCAAAGGTACCCCATCGAAGGTCGGGAGAGGGAGCCCCAACCCCGCCCCGCTCCGACTCAGGCCCAGGACCTCCATCTTCGTCGGGTTTAGTTTCAATCGGCTCAGCCGGAGCCAACCAGCCACAGCTTCTAATGCCCGATGAAGGTCATCGGGACTCGAGTTCGACCGGCCACCCAGCATCAGATAGAGCTGGGTGTCATCTGCATACTGATGACACTCAAGCCCATAACTCCGGGCAATCTGGGCAAGGGGGCGCATATAGATATTACTTGAGCCACCGCAGCTCCGAAGGAAATGTTACACTTGACTAAAATGTGACACTGTCCTCTCCCCCTGTTTTGTATGGAGTATCCAGCCTGATGAAGCACTTGGTGGTGGAAAGTGCTGTCAAGTTGCAGCTAACTTATGGTGACTCTATGGGGTTCTCAATGCAAGAGACATTCAGAGGTGGTTTGCAATTGTCTGCTTCTGCGTAGCATCCCTGGACTTCCTTGGTGGTCTCCCAGCCAAACACTGACCAGGGCCGACCCTACTTAGCTTCTGAGATCTGATTATTGGGCTATCCAGATCAGGGCAAGAAAAGAATTAGCTGCTGTTTTATTTTAGTTCCCTAACAGATCAATAACATCTAGAAGATACCGGCAGTCTTTCAGTATCTGGGTCGCTTTTTTAGAGGCAAGGAAGAAGTTCAGCTTGGCCAATTGCAATACTGTGCAGGTTGAAGCAGCCTGCCAAATACGGCTTCTTTATGCAATCTGACGGAAACTGACTGGCCCCTAATTTCACTGGACCTCTGCTGAATCATTAGCTGCAATTCAGCCTTCAGACTATCTGCAAGAATGGAGCTCCAACAAAGCACAGCCAGTCCCCCCTTCTAGCAAGCTGCCACAGTGCTGTTACTAGAATTCCTGATCTAAGAGCCCTGGCGCCTTCCATGCAGGGTATTTCCCACTAGGAACTGCTAGCATGAGTGTAGTTTGACAAGTGCCATGGGCATCTACTGTATGCTGCTGAGATAAATAATCCACTGTCAATCCACTTTCAGTGCACTTTCCAAGCGTGCAAAATCCAGTTGGTTCTGGTCCAACCTTCCAAGGCAACAGAAAACAACTCTGCACCATCCTCTAGATGACAGCCCTTCAAGTACTTGAAGATGGTTATCATATCACCTCTCAGTCATCTCCTCTCCAGGCTAAACATACCCAGCTCCTTCAACCTTTCCTCATAGGACTTGGTCTCCAGGCCCCTCACCATCTTTGTTGCCCTCCTCTGGACATGTTCCACCTTGTCTATATCCTTCTTAAATTGTGGTGCCCAAAACTGAACACAATACTCTAGGTGAGGTCTAACCAGAGCAGAGTAAAGTGATACCATCACTTCACATGATCTGGACTCTATACTTCTCTTGATACACTCCAAAATTGCACTTCCCTTTTTAGCTACTGCATCACACTGCTGACATCCAGATGGAGGGTCAAGCAGGGACAGTTCAGACTCTGGTGCTGATCCTCTCTTCTGAAGCCACACAGATGTATGGGATGCTAATGTAGGCTGATCCTTCCATCCTTTGTATACCCTTTATCTGTTTAACAGCCACTCTGCAATGTAGCAATGCATGAATGCATCATGCTCAGCTCACTAGGAAAGGTATTAATGAACAGTCAGTCAGAAATTCTCTTGACTCAGCTGGGAAAAGACAGCTGCTTCTTATCCACCTTAATTTGCAATTGTATACCCTTCCTAAGTATTCTATCAATAAAACTCAAAAGTCATTACAATAACAAAGCTGATTTTGTTTGCATTTTCAGCCATCATTGCTTGGAGAGGTAGTAATTTAAATGAGGGGGTGACAGTTTTATTTCCTGGCAGAGCTGTGTAGCCTTTAATAGCTGGAGGTCAAACAGGAATACAATGGGTGAGGCTTTTTACTCCATACAGGGAATGAGCTTTACCTGTTGAAATTGGCCTGTCATAAATATTGTAAAAGACGCATGGAGAAGTTGAAGGTTACAGTCTTTGGAAGCCCCATTAAGAAAGCTTTATGACACCAAAAATCCACACACATCCCAAGTCATGGCTATGTGTGAATGTGTTCAGCTGCTCTAACACGTGGTCAGCAGTTGTTGGCACAGAGGATAAACCCTGTGGTCTCTGGATCTAGGCTTGCCAAGTCCCCACGGGGGGCGGGGAAACCCCTGCCCTAGAGGCCCGTTCCCTGCCGCAGGCGGATCGGGCTCCGGGGGGAACCCCACCCTGATGTGCACGTCACCCAGAAATGACGCGACCACGCCAGGCCTGCTGGGGGCAGGGCCACGGTCATCCAAGGGAAAACTCTATGGTTTTCCCTCGGATGGTCGTGGCCCCGCCCCCAGCATGCCCGGTGTGGGTCGCGTAACTTCTGAGTGATGTGGATGCGGCGCGCGCACGCGTGCGCTCCAGCCACCAGCCAGGAGTCCCCCGCTGCGGTGAAATTCGGACTTGGCAACCCTATCTGGATCTGGGGTCTTAGCAGAGCATTCCAATCCAGGCATCCTAACCCTCCTCCTCCTCCTCTTCCTCTAGTTCTGCTCCCTTCTGAGCTGGAAGCCAAAGCTGGCTTGTCCCCCTTGGCCTTCTACCACAAGTCTTTTGAGGGCCCTAGCTATGCCTGTGGGCATGCCCAGTGGCCTCCTGCTACTCAGAAGCCTTATGGAGGGATGAGGATTCAATAGCACCTCCTGAGCAACTTCTGCCTCATTACACCCCTTTCCCAGCCCCAGGGTGGAGCTTCCCAACAGCTGATTGCCAGACAGCTGGCTGTCAATGGGCCACCTGTCTTTGGTCAGCTGGCTGGTGTGTGGCCCTATATTAGGTGCATCAGTCACTGGGCCTGGTGGATGTTGGGCTTGACCCTGTGAGGAGCTGAGAAGGAGGGGGGGGCATGATGTTGTCCCCACTGCCCCAGAATACAGTCACTGGTGAAACAAACCATACAAACATGGCCAACAATTATCAACAAGAACTACACTGCCACATCCAGGGCTTATGGCTGTAAAATGTTTCAATGAATCAAGACACACACACCCCAGAATAAAATCCTCAAAAGACATTAATAAAATAAAGCAATAAAACCAGCTGCATTTCAGAGTATTTGTCCTCTTCAGTATCCTTCATAGTAATAAGCAGATGCTGAGATTCTAATTGGGGAAAAGGTCCCAAAAATTTCTTTATGAGAAATAGGATTCTTTTCAGGTGGGGTAGCCCTGTTCATCTGAAGCAGTAGAACAAAGTTTGAATTCAGTGGCACCTTTAAGACCAACTAAGTTTTAGTCATGGCATAAGCTTTTGTGTGCAAGCACACTTCCTCAGATTCAGGATTCTTTTCAGTCACTCCTAATTAGATAATATGACTTTTAAAATTATAATATGAACATTTTGTTAACATAACAATAAGCTCTATCTGTTGCAGTGTAGTACTTTCCTATTATTGATGATTTTAGTTCTTATATGTATTATGGTGTTCCTTTTCAGATATATTTTCCTTTTCTTTGGCTATACTCTGAAAAAAGGTCTAGGTATGTAAACAGTGGCCGTATGCTTGTAGGGGAGGAGTGATGGACAGTCCTGCTTCTGTGCCACCAAACATCAACTGAGGTAAAGGAGAGCTTATCTATATAATGGAGGTTGCCATGGGCTGGAAGAGGGGGCTAGACAATGTAGGCACTAGCACAGGGTGCCTATGAGACTAGCATGCCTTCGAGACTAGCATGAACCAACAGCATCCTCAATTTGTGCCCTCCATGTAGCCTTGTGCCCTCCATGTAGCTAGACATGATGGGAGCATCCATGGCTATTTATTTTATGCACATGTTTGCCATCCCCATGCAAAGCTGGAGACTGGGAGGGACCCAGTTTTTGACAGAAGACCAGATGCACGTGAGTCAGTTTACCTCCCATGTGTTACCTTACAGTGCTCAAGTGTCTGAAGCATTTTGTTTTTTTGAAGCCTAGCTTGGCCCTCAGGGCTATGCAAACAGCCCTTCTGTTTTTCCAAACCTTCCAAATTTCAGAGGACTCCTTAGTCCATAGTTGGGGAGGGGGGGAGATGTCCAGTGGCACTCTAAGGGCTAGACAGTGGATTATGGCATAATAAACCCATCACAATTTGTGTCATAATCAGTTTGTTAGCCTTTTGGGTGCCACACGATTAAATTTTTGCACTCATTTTGAGTGCCTTCTGGATAAGTGAGGCTCTAGTACACAACAGCTGGAAAAACAACAGGAAACATAACCAGGCACCAAAACTTTGAGCTAAATGCTCCGGTCTTGCTTTACAACATGGAACTTTTCAAATCTACCCCAGCCCCCCAATTGCTTCTAGCACTAAGTAATTGTCTTATACTCCTAATCAGAGAGAACTACAAAGAATACTAGTTAACCATCCCCCCCCCATGAGTTCTCGCATTGACTACCACTCTCCAGTTGTTATAAAGCTCCCCTGAGTATTGCTTTCTCTGCACTGTAAAGGAAATTCCGTTAGGGGCCATTACCATAATAAGTATCAACACCCAGCACTAACGTTGGTTACAAGTTCAGCTAATTTTCACCAATAGATATTTGAATACAGCCACAACCAGTGTATCAGGTCTCTCCATTTGTCATAAAAACTGCAATGGTCCAGGAAAGTGATACCCTGTCCTGCATCTCTGAAGTGGGACAAGATACAATGAAGCTTCACCACATCGCCCTTGCCTATCTGTTGAAGCACCACTGTCACACAAGGGGAGCACCTCCATCTGTTGATGAGTATTTTTAAAAAGCACCACTTACCGTTTCTGCGTGGTGCCTTCTGAGAGATCCATACGGGATTTTGAAGAGAAGTTTTCGGCTCCGACTGGGAGTCATGGTTGCCTGCACCACCATAATGTGGTGCAAACCTGTGCGTGTGTGTGTGCACACCAACACGTTTGTGTGTGTGTGCGTGCGAGACACACAGAGTGAAGGAAGGAATGATTTGCTGAGAGCAGTTTCCTCTGGAATGACTTCAGAAGTTCCCCGTTGGCAAATATCAAATAGCACAGTGGTGTGTGTGTTTTAAACTTTTAGACCATAAGTCAAGATGTGGCTTGTTTGAAGCAAAGAAAAGAAAAAAATCCACCCCTTCCCAGCCTGCTGGAAGCAGAGTATCTTTCACTCTGCTTTATTTCCCCCCCAGCACAGAAAGCTCGCCTTGCCAAAAAGGTGAAAGCATTCCGTTTCTGGAGCAACTGTTCCCAAAATGTCAACCTTGCTTCTTGTAACTACGGGTGGTAATCGGGTCAGTTGTCTAATCAAAGCTGTATCAGGCTTTCTTCATCATGTGACTGAAGACCCCCCTCTGGTTTGCTGTATGGTCAATCACATGTTTGCCTCTAAAACAATATCTGGTGTGCCACCATCTGGTGTGGAGATTAATGGTAAATCCTGTGTGCAGATTTTACTCCCTTTAGACACAAGAGAGCATAATAGCCCACCAGGCAGTCAGGACAGAAGCAAAAGGAGTCTTCAGTCTGATAAGGCACAGCAGCAAAATGCTATGATTAAATTGCAACGCAAACAGCGATCACTGTGCACAAAATATGTAACTAGAGGCCCTGACCAGAAATGGACATGCTAGCTTGTCAGGGTTTGCTCCGCATGTTTTGTTGGTCCAAAGCTCATCTGTCCCCTTGAACACATACTCAGACTGGCAGTGGCTCTCCAGGGTTTCTGACAGAGGTCTTTCACATCAGATATCATTTGGTCCTTTTAACTGGAGGTGGCAGGGATTGAACCTGGGACTTTCTGCATGCCAAGCAGATGCTCTCCAAGGGAGCCACTGCCTCTTCTGGGCCCACACCACTGCTGGCCAGATTCAAGCTAAGCCTGGGGGAAAGGGTGCAGGGCTTGGCTTGGACCTGGATGGCAGCAGTATGGATCCAGGAAGGGAGGCCAATTCCCTCCCATGCTGCTAAGGAACGGGAATAAGATGAGCACTTGTGATGCGCATGTGGCCTCCTCACTGTGAGCCATTTGGGTGGCCTGGGATCTAGCAATACATGAGTCACATGACATGTGACATAGGGGTCCCCTGACAACTCACAGTCACACACTCCTTGGAGACTCACTTTTAGAAACTGTTCTATCACTTGGTGGTGGCTTGGAGCACTATGAGGGGGAGGAGGGGCTTCTGCCTGGTCTCTTGCATTGTTTTCCCTAGTGGAAATGGTTGTGTTGGGGATGTGTGTGTGGACGTTTGCCCTTTTCTCAGCCGCCACGTGTCCTGGGTCATGTGACTGAGGGCATGTGGAGCCCGAGGAAGGAACAAACAGCGCTCCCTGTGGCTAGCGAGGGCAAAGCCCTCCCCCCAGAGTGCTCTGAGCTGCACCAAGCAACACAGTGGTTTCTAGGGGTGAGTTTTCCTAATGAACATGTGACTGAGTTGGGTTGGGGGACATGTCATGTACAGCTGGCCCAAGAACTGGTCCTGCAGTCCGTACATACATATTTGAATTTACAGTTTCTCAGCCAGTTCAGAGAGATCACAAAGAACTAAGCTGCAATGGCAAAAATGAGGTTTGTGCTGAATGGCAACCCCTTACTTCAAATCACTTAGTATTCCTCAGAACACCTTTTTATTATTTTGAGGCATACAACATGATCACGATGGAAGCTCTTCATGTTCTTGCCGCTCACTCTTGAACAAACTCAAAAGCAGTCCTTGGGACCCTGCTGTGAACCTCTTCTGCACCCCTTCCTCCATCACCTCCATACCCACATGGAAACAAGAATGCGCACCTTGCAAGGAACCCAGCACATCCCAAGCTAAAATTACCTTTTCACCAGGAAAAATACAATTGCAAAGGAAGTCCTATACAATGAAATTAACTGCAAAGCACCTGCAGTTTACAAGCCCTGCTGCACCAAATCTTCCAGAACAGGATCTCTTGCTGGACCTTTGTGGTCATCCTTCTAGCAGAGGCTCCTTTTGAGCTAAATTTGCTTTGATATGGAGCTTATGTTAGCTTGAAGCATGCTGGATTTCTTGTTTTTTTCCAATAAACTCCATTTTGCGTCTTTTACTCAGCTCCTTGCAATCTCCAAGGAAACACATAAGCCTGCTTTTACAAACCAGTGCTCTCCTTCATTGTTACGTTGACATTCATTCCAATTCATGTCTTACTAGATCTCATGAAATATTGTTTGACTATCTTTGTAGAATATCAATTGTATGATAAACCACAGAATTAAACATTTATAGTAGAGTACATATCACAGGATTTAAATCTAGCTGGAGACATGGCACATTTATTTTCACAATGGCAGGAATAACCCCGACCCAAAGAGGGGCCAGTTACATAGGTCAAATGCAGGGGTCATTTCCTGCAGGAGCGCACAGGAGCAGAGCTCTGGCAGTAAAGAGCCCAGGGGGCGGGCACATGCAAGAAGCCCCGCCTCCTGCTCCCAGCAGCCCCAGGCCACAAGAAGCAAGAAGCAGCCAGGTAAGTTGCAGTGGATGTTGCCTTCTGACACACTTCTGGTGATGTCAGGGGGTGTGGCATATGCAAATAAGTTATGCTAATGAGTTATGCTAAAGAGCTCCTGCACCTCTTTTTCTACAAAATGACCCCTGGTCAAATGTATTCTGTGGCTGTCCTGAGAGATCATACAACAACCTGGTTTTTGTTAATTAGGAGAGTGCTTGGGTCCAATGGTAATTGTGCCTGCTGAAAGTCAGAGTCTATCCGGATTGGTGTGTTAGCCACAGTGACCAATCCGGTTGCTTCGTTTAGAATGCTGACAGTCTATGGAGCTTGTGACCGAAGCTCATGCTTTACATAGAAACCAGATAACCCGTACATAACAGGATGAATCCTGGCGAGGGTGGGGTTTGAGAAGGGGAGAGATCTCACCAGCGACCAATGCCAAACAGTCCAACCTCCAAAGCAGCCATTTTCTCCAGGGGAATTCATTTCTGTAATCTGGAGATTAATTGCAATTCTGAGAGATCTCCAGACCCCACCTGGAGTTTGGCAACCCCACCTGAATTGACTACTTGGGGTGGCATACTGAGGGGGGTGCCAATGCATTTCAGGGCTCAGCTTGTAGGGGAGATGACTGGCATCTCTTCTAGGACCAGGGCTGCTGCTAGCCTGGCCCAAGCAAAAGCTCTGTGATGGTGCTGTAGGGATTTTGCCTGGATCAAGCAACAGTAACATCATCCCAGGAGCTGATTAGTGTACCCAGTTTAGCATTAGGCAGTTCCTTGAACCAGCCCTATATCCATCTGAGGACTCCCTGGCTTCTTCTTGTCATGCGCAAGTGACAATTTCTCCATGACATTTAAAGACAAGCCTTACTGCTTGCTTGCAGGTTCTGCTGCACATAACTAAGCCTACTCAGAGAGGGAAACATCTTTAGTCTATCAGTCATATTGGACCAAAATACACATAAACACGGGGTAGGGGGCATGGAGCAGAACCGATGGATTTCTTCCCACTTTCTCATGAATCAGACAAGGGAGACTCAAATCAGTCAAGCAATTATGCAAACAGTATTATGAACTCTTCCCCTATCTGAAGGGAGGAACTCTCTGACAGCTCATAGGCCAGAGCCAGGACTCAGGCCAATGATACCTGGTTCCAGCATGTAGTCAAAAGCCTCTGTTATCTCTTGAGAGACATAATGGTAAAAGCATAATCTAGCATCGCTCATTATGCGGATTGTAAACATGTAAATACTGACCAATGGTGTGCCTTCTGGAGGGAATGATTTTGATTGGACGTTATCTCTTGATTATGATTGGTTGTAATGTACCTAGTGTGATTGGATACTGTAAGCATTGTGGGTGTGGCTATCTCAGCCAGAATTGTATATAAGTTGCTGTTTTGCCTATTGAATTGTCTAGCTGGTCTAGTCCTAGCAGGTCTAACTTGTTATGCTGTTTTCACTATTCTTGAGCGGAAATAAAGCTGAATCACTTGTTGAACTGTTCCTCCGAGTTAAGTGTCATACTTAACAGCCTGCACACAGTTTCATGGCGGGGTGGTGGTCGGGAGAAAACCTTAAGAGGCTAAAAAGAGCCCACATGCTAAACTGCTTGTGGGCTGCTGTCTATAGCTGTGCACACATGCCTGTACACGCTGAAAAGCCTTGCTGCTAGGTGACACCAAACTTATGAAAAAACAGCCTGCATGATTATTTTATTAATTTACCTCATTTATATCCCACCTTTCTCCCCAATGGGGACCCAAAGCAACTCATTTTTTTTTTTATCTCCTCCATTTTATCCTCTCAGCAACCCGGTGAGGTAGGTTAGGCTGAGCGTGTGCGGCTGGACCAAGGTCACCCACAGCAGGCTTCCATGGCAGAGTAGGGATTTGAACCTGGGTCACCCAGATCCTAGTCTGACACCCTAGCCACTACACCACACTGGATCTCAGTGACCCAACAGGGTGACACAGTTCAGGATGGGGCTTACCAGGGGCTTCATGCATCCCCCACTTTGCAGCCTGTTGGGCACTGCAAACAAAAAAACGTGGGTGGGTGGGGTATGGCTATCAATCAACCAACCGGCACAGCAAGGGGCTAGTGGTTCACCTTCAGGTGGGTGGGTCACAGGTTGTGCAAGCCTGTTGTCAGAGCTAAACATTCCTGTGGTAGTCAGTTGTGTAGCGAAATAAACTGTCTGGAAAAATAGAACGTCTTCCAAGGCACAGAAGTTGTATGGCTAGCCCTGCAATCTGTTTAGCAGAATATAAAATGTGAAAGTTTTTTTTTAGTCAAGACCCAAAAGCCAGTTGGAACACACACCCCGCCCCAAAACACTGTAATACACAAATACACTATTTAAAACAAAGGGAAGGGGGGAAAGGCAGGTCTGGCCAGTGTCAGGGCGCACACATTAAAAGGCATTAGAAGAAAAAGCAGCAGCTTGATGTGGGAAATTCCAAATATTAAAACAATCAGCCTTTGTTCCTAATTAACTCCATGTGTGCCCTGCAAACAGAGTCAGTGTGTGCCTGTGAGAAGGAAGGGGGGAATAAATGGCTTCAGTATGACTGAGTCGCAGAGATTCTTCTCCAAAATTCTGGTTTAGGGTTACAGCTCTGGCCATGGAAATGAAAACAGAGATTGGAAAAATTCTATGCAAACAAGAATCTCCCTCTCTCTGACAACTGCGTTCTTTCACAAAGAATGCAAAGGGGTAGCCATCTTGGTCTGTCATAGTGAAATAAACCAATAGTTCTGTGACTTTTAAAGACTAACAACATTTATGGAAAAGCCAAGGACTGACGGGCAGACACTGTTCTAGACAATCTGCCTGCATGGGGCAGGATTTTCCTGGGTACTTTTAAAAACTATATATGGATAATGATTTAGGTTATACTGATTCTCTCTCCCTCCCCCCTCCCCCTCTCTCTGAGGACAATGGGATAGGGTTGCCAGCTTCAGGTTGGAACATTCCTGGAGATTTGGGGGTACATCCTGGGAGGGCGGCATGATGGACTGCACATCTGCACAGGTGGGTTTGGGGAAGGGGATGGACCTCAATGGGATATAATGCCATGGAGTATACCCTATAAAGCCAACCATTTTCTCTATGGGAACTGATCTCTGCCGTCTAGAGATCAGTTGTAATTCTGGGCAGGGCTTTTTTGTAGAAAAAGCCTAGCAGGAACTCATTAGCATAATAGGCCATACCCAACAGCATTCATTAGCATATTAGGCCACACCCCTGTGTTACCAGAAGTGTGGTCATCCAGCCACACCCACCTTTTGCTTCTTATTCTGTTTACCTTGTTTGTTGTCAACCAGGGCTTTTTTTGTAACAGGAACTCCTTTGCATGTTAGGCCACACACCCCTAATGTAGTCAATCCTAATGAGTTTCTGCCGTTGGGTGTGGCCTATTATGATAATGAGGTTCCTGCTGGGCGTGGCCAACTCGGGAGCCAGCTGGAACTCCGTTCCCGTGCGTTCGTGCCCAAAAATAGCCCTGATTCTGGGAGATCTCCAGGCTCCATTTGGAGACTGGCAGTCCTATAATGGAGAGGACTTCCCATTACTGCTAGCATTAGTTTTGGTGCAGTTTTCAAAATACTGATGGTAGATAACATAGTTTGGCAGGGCAGGGGAGCCTGTTCATCCCCAGTTTCAGCTGCTTCTCAGACATGTGAGAGGATAGGTGAAATAGGTCCAATTACTTGTTCTCTCTCTCTCTCTCTCTCTCTCTCTCCAAAAAAAAAAAAAAAAACAGAGCAATAGGAGTGCATGTGAACCAGACTGTCAACTTTGGAGGCCCCTATCTGAGATCCTATGGAGATTAGGTGAAAGCCAGCTAGGAGAGGGCCTTAGAGAACATAAGAGAAGCCATGCTGGATCAGGACAATGGCCCATCCAGTCCAACACTCAGTGTCACACAGTGGCCAAAACCCAGGTGTCATCAGAAGGTCCACCAGTGGGGCCATAACTCCAGAAGCCTTCCCACTGTTGCCCCCCCCAAAGCACCAAGAATACAGAGCATTACTGCCCCAGACATAGTGTTCCATCTATACCTTGTGGGTAATAGCCACTGATGGACCTCTGCTCCATATGTTTATCCAGTCCCCTCTTGAAACTGTCTATGCTTGTAGCTGCCACCACTTCCTGCAACAGTGAATCCCACGTGTTAATTACTCTTTGGGTGAAGATAAACTTCCTTTTATCTGTTCTAAGCCTACTGATCATTAATTTCATTGAGTGCCCGTGAGTTCTTGTATTGTGAGAAAGGGAGAAAAGTACTTCTTTCTCTACCTTCTCTATCCCATGCATAATTTTGTAAACCTCATGTCACCCTGTATAGAAATATTGATTTCTAAAAACCCCTGCCTTCCCCTGGAATGTCTCTTGCTGATACCCTGCTGTGTTGATTTCCTATTGAAGCCATATGGCCTCAATAGCCCTGCCATATAACCCTACATGATATAGAGGCGCAGATCATTAATGCCGGTAGTCTTGGAGTTTGTTCTCCCTATTCATTACCCCTCCTCCCCTTGCATACCTCCATGGTACCATATACCGCTAATTTGACAATTCCAGTTTTTAGGAGGGTTTTTATGCTTGCAAGGTTCAACCTTTCCCCCTCAGTAGTGGTCTTCGGTAGATACAGGGGTGTGCTGTACAAGGATAGACTTTGTAACTGTAATCTTGGGGAACCTGATTCTATCACCCATATTCTCTTTCGCTGTCCTAAATACTTATGTATGGAAGTCAAGAGTAGTACTTTGTAAATCTCGTAAACCATGTTAGGATTGCTTTGTATTTTGAGATAATGGGAATATTGGTTGACGTTGTTTTAGTACTATCCCTTAAATTTTGTCTTTGTTCTGGTTATCTGTGTTATCCCAATAAAGGTTTTCTGTTCTGTAATATAACCCTACATTCTTCACACTTCCATGCTGGCAGAAGACCAGATGGCCCTAGCAAACAGGCAAAAACACACGTACGCTATGGAGTTTGGGGTTTGGGGGACCACATGACTGCAGGTGTGGCCTCTAGAGTCCTAGCCATTCATAAGTTGTTCCCATGACAACCAAAAAGTTGACCACATCCCCTGTCTACTTGTGATTGGCTGATGGCCACAGCTGATTATGATTAGATTGGGCTATAACTGTCTGATCCCTTGGGGGAGAGCTCAGATTTTTCTTGCTCTCTCTACTTGTTTGAATTGCATCTGGGAATGCTGTCCCAGGTAGAACAAAGGACTGCTTTGTGAGCTGAACATGTGCTTGCAAAAATGGACTTCTTGCTCCAGATCCCTTGGGGCTACTGGATTATCACAATGGACTATTCTGGACTGATAATTGTTCCTGACTGGTAAATATCCATCTCTAACGTGTAGTTAAGGCAAAACATTGCCTAGTCTTTGTTATTTTGAAATCCTTCTAGTCTGTGCTAAGTTCTCTACTGAATAAATTTACCCTGGTTTTCTAAATTGTCTGATGTTGTAACTGGATCTCAAGGCTAAACTCCTGTGCCTTCTGCTCACCAAATTGCGCTGCCTTGGTAAGATTAACTGCACAGCTCTAGATTGAGTTGCTAATGTGTTAAGTCCCAGATGCCAACTGAGATTCTGGAGTCTCTAATCTCAGGCTGGTGAGGGATTACGTTTAGAGATTCCTGGTGGCAAATGCTCTGAAATCCAGGAAGGGTAGCATACCTTTCTGGATTATTGTTTAAGTTATTGTAAAGTGTAGGCTTCCCCCCTCATTCCTGGACAAGCCTGGGGGGCAGAATCTATACACACCCCTCAGTCATTGTTTCTCCAAGCTACAGGACCCTAACCTCCTTAACCTTTCTTCATAGGGAAAGTGTTCCATCCCCTTAATCCATGCTGATTCTTCCTCAATAGCGTTTGTTCATCAACGTGCCTACTAATTTTATCTTTAATAATGGATTCCACCAACTCACCCAGTATTGATGTTAGACTAACCAGCCTGTAATTTCCCAGATCTCTCCTGGAACCTTTTTTCAAGATGGAGGTTACATTAGCTACTTTCCAGTCCTTGGGACTGGAGACAGATTTTAGTGATAGATTACATTTTTTTTGGTCAGGAATCTAATCTCAGGCTGGTGAGGGATTACGTTTAGAGATTCCTGGTGGCAAATGCTCTGAAATCCAGGAAGGGTAGCATACCTTTCTGGATTATTGTTTAAGTTATTGTAAAGTGTAGGCTTCCCCCCTCATTCCTGGACAAGCCTGGGGGGCAGAATCTATACACACCCCTCAGTCATTGTTTCTCCAAGCTACAGGACCCTAACCTCCTTAACCTTTCTTCATAGGGAAAGTGTTCCATCCCCTTAATCCATGCTGATTCTTCCTCAATAGCGTTTGTTCATCAACGTGCCTACTAATTTTATCTTTAATAATGGATTCCACCAACTCACCCAGTATTGATGTTAGACTAACCAGCCTGTAATTTCCCAGATCTCTCCTGGAACCTTTTTTCAAGATGGAGGTTACATTAGCTACTTTCCAGTCCTTGGGACTGGAGACAGATTTTAGTGATAGATTACATTTTTTTTGGTCAGGAAGTCCACAAATTCACATTTGAGTTCTTTCAGAACTCTTGGATGTATGCCATCTAGGCCCAGTGATTTGTCAGTTTTTAATTTGTCCATCAGTCATAAGACCTCCTCGCTCATCACCTCAATCTGACTCAGGTATTTCAATACACCTCCTGAAAACAGAGGTTCTGGTGTGGGCAGACACCTCCCATCTTCGACAGCGAAGACAGAGGAAAAAAGCGTCCAGCTTCTCTGCCATTTCCCTGTCATCCTTTAGTAATCCTTTTACCCCTTGGTCATCCGAGGGTCCCACTGCCTCCCTGACTGGTTTCCTGCTACTAATGTATTTGAAGAAATTTTTATTATTGGTCTTTATGTTTTTTGCAATATGTTCTTTGTAGTCCCTTTTTGTCTGTCTAATCACTGACTTGCATTTTATTTGCCAAAGCCTGTGTTCCCTTTTATTTACCTCACACAGACTGGCTCTCCACCACTTAAAGGAATCCTTCTTATCTTTTATGGCCTCCATTACTTTGTTTGTTAACCATACAGGCCTTTTTTATACCTATTCATACCTTTCGTACCCTGTGGTAATAGGGTTGTCAAGTGACTCACCAAAATAAGTGGGGGAGAGTTGGTCCCATTCCGGGACATTTGTGCACGGGCTCCGCAATGACGTCGGCCGGAAGTGATGTCATCACGCTGGGCACATCGCCAGGTGACACTTTAGCAACCGGCCTGAAAACTCTATGGTACCATAGAGTTTTCAGGGTGATTGCTAGAGCATTGCCCAGCGACGTGCCCAGCGTGATGACAGCACTTCTGGGCGACGTCATCACGCTGGGCACATCAGCCCGATCTGGCCACTTCGGGGGTGGGGTTCCCCACGCCGGCTGAACTCAGACTGGTGGATTGGGGGCCCTTTTAGCAGGGGAATCCCCACCCCCCGGGGGGACTTGGCAGTCCTATGTGATATACATTTTATCTGAGCTTCAAGGATTGTAGTTTTAAACAGTCTCCAAGGTTCCCAAAGGGATTTGACCCTCCTTACCTTTCCTTTCAGTTTCTTCTTCACAAGGCCCCTCACATTTACCCCTTCTAAAGTTAAATGTGGTTGTGTTGGTCTTTTTGGGCAACTCCCTATTTATATAAATGTTAAACTAAATATCATTATGGTCACTGTTCCCAACTGGTGTTATCACATTTACATCTCTCAGCAGGTCTTCGGCATTACCAGGATCGCCTCCCTCCTGGTAGGCCTTTGTTGGGACCCATATATAGAACTCCTTCCCAAAAAGATCCCTGTCCAGTGCCCCCACCATTTCGTTTTTTGCTGTAGTCTACCCCATGACAATATATGAGGCTGCTTCCACATGGGCCTTTTCTTCACCTTTGATTGAAATTGGGAGTGCTGTTCTGGGGAGCCCTTCCACAACGTAGTTCTCTAACTGTCCACTTTCCAGGGTTTTCACTGCTTTGCCAAACCTGGTTTGGGTCAGTCTTGCCTTAAAGAGTGAAGAAGAAGAAGAGAAGAGATTGGATTTATACCCCGCCCTTCACTTGGAGTCTCAGAGCACCTTACAAACTCCTTTCCCTCCCCCTCCCCACAACAAACACCCTGTGAGGTGGATGGGGCTGAGAGAACTCTGACACAAACTGCTCTTTTTCAAGGACAGCTGTGCCAGAGCTTGTGACTGACCCAAGGTCACATCAGCAGGTGCAAGTGGAGGGTTCTCCCAGTTCTCCCAGATTAGAGTCCACACACTTAACCACTACACCAATCTGACTCTCCAAGTGCTGCTGTCCAAGTGTGTTTTATACACTGTGGGGACAGGCAGGGCTTTTTTTGTGGGGGAACGTGCCAGAACGGAGTTCTGGAACCTCTTTAACAAAATTCTTTTAAAAATGTTTAAAGGTTCATGAGTTTTCAGTATATGGATTGAAAACTTCATTTCCCTCTTGAGAGTTCTGGCACCACTTTTCCAAAAAACAAACAAACAAAGAAAGAAAAAAAGAAAAAAAGCCCTGGTGGACTGGAATGTGTCCATTGCTAAGGGCCTATCCAGACTGGCATCAGACCCCTCTGGCTGTCATTTTCCCATGGTGTCACTGTATGACATCCCCCTTTATCATTGCCTTCCACCATCGGATGAAGATTTAGCCTTCGACAACATATTTATCTGTTTTGTTTGGCATTCCCTCACTGACTGTCCTTCCTATATGTGTGTTTAATTGTCTACGTGTTTTGTTTCATTATTGTTTTTATAATATGTCTTTTATTACAAATATGTTTATATTTGCATGTTTGGGGTTTTTTTGTAACCTAATAAGCAGCCTGGATATCCCAACATAGACTAATCTTGTCAGAGTTTGGAATACACGAGGAGCTGGCCACAGTCCATATTTGGATGGGAGACCACCAAGGAAGACTGGGGTTGCTATGCAGAGAAAGGCAAGGGCAAACCATCTCTGCTTCTGTTGCCTGGAATGCCCCTGAATGGAGTCATCATGAGTCTGTTGTGACTTGACAGCATATTCTTCTTCATTTTCAAAAGCTTATTTAATGGTTTTGATTATGTGGAAAGCTGGTCTAAAAATATTTTAGATAAAAAATAAACATAGCACCCCAAAGTGCTGTAACAATATGGCAATCCAGGGCTCTTTTTGTAGAAAAAGCCCAGCAGGAACTCATTAGCATAATAGGCCACACCCAACAGCAGGAACTCATTAGCATATTGGGCCACACCCCTGACAGCACAGCTCATTAGCACATTAGGCCGCACCCACATGTTCCCAGAAGCGTGGTTATCCAGCCACACCCACCTTTTGCTTGTTATTCTGTTTACCTTGTTTGTTGTCAAAACCCAGGGCCTTTTTTTGTAGCAGGAACTCCTTTGCATGTTTATTTATTTATTTATTTATTAAACTTATATCCCGTTAGGCCACACACCCCTAATGTAGCCAATCCTAATGAGTTCCTGCTGTTGGGTGTGGCCTATTATGCTAATGAGTTCCTGATGGGCGTGGCCAACTTGGGAGCCTGCCGGAACTCCGTTCCTGTGCGTTCCTGCCCAAAAATAGCCCTGGATCACCATCCTTAAAAAAAAAAAAGCTTTTAAAAGCTCCTGATGGTAAGAGAGAGAAATGATGGGGGGGGGGCAGGGAGTCAAGGACAGGTGTCAGCGAGCTGCCATCTCTCGGGGACGTGTCCCTCTTCCCTCCCTCCCCGTGTTATTCTCTTCTGGTATGCAACTGTAACTGCCAAGCTTCTCCTACAGGTGGATGACGGAGTGTTATGTCTTCTTGCTCTGCTTAATTAGATTCCCGTGTGAACTGACCTTGTGTTTATGATATGAGCCGTTGGAGTTCTCAGGCTGCATCGCGCCTTTTCTAATCAACTCCCCTGCGAGGGAATTGAGCCCATTGGGTTAACCAAGTTTGAAGTTCCTATATTATACTGCCCCTGTGTATTGTATTCATTCTGGACAATTTCTGTATGTTCATGACTAACCATGCTTTGGAAATAAATCTTACTTCTTTGGAACGTGGGTTTGTTCTCCTGCTTGGGATCTGACATTTTGTCCAGAATCACTGTAATAGATCCTGCAGAGCCCGGAGCTCAACTGGGAGCTCATTCCACCAGGTAGGGGCCAGGGCCGAAAAAGACCTGGCCCTGGTAGAGGCTAGTCGAACGCCCCTGGGGCCGGGGATTGCTAAGAGATGTTGATTTGCGGACCTCAGTGACCTCCAGGGCTCATATGGGGAGAGGCGGTCTCTAAGTTATGTGGGCCCCTGGCCATATAGGGATTTAAAGGTAAGCACAAGCACCTTGAAACGGATCCGGAATTC
>NW_015176487.1:115396-162714 GCF_001447785.1 Gekko japonicus | reverse complement strand
TCCAAAGCAACTGGGAGGGGCGGTGGTTACGCGCGCTCAAGCCAGAAAGCTTCCCGCGCCTCTGAGCTCTTCAGCGGCTTCGAGTCCACCCCCCCCCTCTTAAGGGGGATTGGAAAGCTAAATATTGTTCTGCTTTCTCCAGTGAAGACGAGACTGTGATTAGTGCATTTCCTGACTGTGTGCGCGACCCTGAGGGATTTGTTTACTCCAGCCACCGGCTTTATGTCCCAATTTCTCTTCGCAGGGACATCCTGCACTCTGCGCATGGCTCCAAACTGTCGGGCCACTGGTGTTTCGTCAAATCTCTCCAACTCCTACGCAGACAGTTCTGGTGGCCACACATGCGCAAAGATCTTCTGGAGTTCGTACGCTCTTGTCAGACCTGCGCACTGTCCAAGCCCCAACGGGGGAAGCCGGCTGGTCTCCTTCATCCTCTTCCCACACCTTCCAGACCATGGGAAGTGGTTTCTATGGATTTCATCACTGACTTACCTCCCAGCAAAGGGAAAACTGTGATTTGGATTGTGGTTGATTTATTCTCTAAACAAGCTCATTTTGTACCTTTCCCAAGCTTGCCCACTGCTCAGGCTTTGGCTAAAGCCTTCTTCGGGAACGTGGTCCGCCTCCATCTTTTGCCTGCCAAGGTCATTTCAGACAGAGGGACCCAGTTTGTTTCTAAATTCTGGCGGGAGTTATTGTCTCTCATGGGGGTGGAGCAGAGGTTGAGCAGCGCTTACCATCCCGAGACTGACGGGCAAACAGAACGTCTTAATCAAACCTTGGAACAATATTTGCGTTGTTTCACTAACTATCAACAATCTGACTGGTGTGACTTGCTCCCCTTAGCAGAATATTGTTATAACAACACGTTTCATTCTTCCATTGGTATGTCTCCTTTTAAGGCTGTATTTGGTTACGATAGCCCCCCTCTCCCTTTTCTTGACAGGTCGGGGGATGACTCCAAACCCCACTCTGATGCGGACTCATGGTGCACGTCTCTACAATCGGCTTGGCCTCTACTGTGTCAAACCCTTGATTTAGCTAAAGAAAAATATAAAGTGCAAGCTGATCGGCATAGGGCCAAGGAATGGGATGTCAAACCTGGTGACTCGGTTTATGTTTCCACAAAAAACATTAAACTGTTACGTCCCAGTAAGAAACTGGGTTGGAAATACATTGGTCCCTTCAAGGTTCGCAAGGTCATAAATGATGTAGCTGTTGATGTAATCTTGCCTAAAAACTTACAGTCTTTGCATTCTGTATTTCATGTCAGTTTGTTGAAAAAAGATACTGGTCAGTGTCAGTGGAGAGACAGTACTGTTCAACCTCCTCCTATTTTGGTGGATGGCCAAGAGCATTATGAAATTTCTAGCATTCTTGATTCCAGGCTCAAACGTGGTAAACTGTGGTATCTTGTGGAATGGGTTGATTTCGGTCCCCAGCACCGCGAATGGGTGGAAGAAGGGGATATTCGGGCCCCTTATCATGTTCGGGCGTTTCACAAGAAGTTCCCGGGCAAACCTGGAGGTCTCCCGGGCAAACCGGGAGATCTCCCGCCCAGGCCGGGAGACGGTGGGTAAGTGGTATTTTCAGGTGGGCAGTATGTCAGCGAGCTGCCATCTCTCGGGGACGTGTCCCTCTTCCCTCCCTCCCCGTGTTATTCTCTTCTGGTATGCAACTGTAACTGCCAAGCTTCTCCTACAGGTGGATGACGGAGTGTTATGTCTTCTTGCTCTGCTTAATTAGATTCCCGTGTGAACTGACCTTGTGTTTATGATATGAGCCGTTGGAGTTCTCAGGCTGCATCGCGCCTTTTCTAATCAACTCCCCTGCGAGGGAATTGAGCCCATTGGGTTAACCAAGTTTGAAGTTCCTATATTATACTGCCCCTGTGTATTGTATTCATTCTGGACAATTTCTGTATGTTCATGACTAACCATGCTTTGGAAATAAATCTTACTTCTTTGGAACGTGGGTTTGTTCTCCTGCTTGGGATCTGACAACAGGGTGCAGAAAATAGTCATGCGGATGCCACAGCAATGAAAGCTACTCAGAGAACTGTTGCCATGTGGAACCGGACTGGCTGTTGTGCAGTTCTGTGATTGACCGCTAACCCATTCTCAGTTTTATCTTGGAATATTAATGGGTTTTAATGTACCAGTCTAATGCTTTGTTTTGGGGTTTTTTGCTGTCTTGGACCCCGTGTTGGGGGAAATGTTGCACAGAAATGTTTGTAAATAAATAAATATGTGCACAGGTTGATACACAATTGTTCTTTCATGCATTTATTTTTAAAAACCTCATTAAAATACATTTAATACAGTACAAAATGCATTGTAGTCACAGCTGGTGGTGGGGAGACTGTATTTCTCATATGGCCACTGTACAAGAGGCCCTCCTGACAGCTGCATCAAATGCTGTTCCTCTATTTTAGCAATGCTGACAACTTTAAATTAATGGATGTAGTTCAGTTCACTGAATTAAATGGGCAGTTTGCAGCTACAGAAGGTATCACAGGGAATTCCATGTTTGCTGTCTTAATTTCACACTTGAAATCCCTTTTGGTCTTTTAGTGAAAGCAAGAGAGTGTGTCCAAGTTTATGAACCTGCCTGCACTGCTGGAACAGTTCCAGGACTGCACCAAGCTAGGCAAATGACTGTATAGCTATATGATCTGCAACTATGCAGGCATGTTTCAGATCGATAACATCAGTGTTTCCCACCCCACAAAGTTCCATTTTGTAAAATAAAAGTTTAATATTTCTGAAAAACGTACACTGTGCCAGACTACTAGTCTATCAAGCCCAGTAATGTGACTGGTAGAAACTCTTCAGTATCTCAGGTATTGGAGCACAGGATGCTGCGGGCACTATGTTTCTTTTTGCATTGGAACCATATTGTCTGTGTGTTATCTCCTTAATGAACGGGGTACCTCTCCCGGACTAAGCTGGGAGTTTCTCTGACTCCATCTCCTGCTGTCCCTTTGTGTTCTCCCCTTCTCCACAAGGCCTTGTGGTTACCAGCTGTGGGTTGGGAAATTCCTGGAGATTTGGAACTACAGTCAGAATTTGGGGAACAGAGGGGCTTCAGAGGTCTATAATGCCGCAGGGTCCACCCTATTTTCTTCAGGGGAGCTTGATCTCTGTAGCCTGGGGATCAGCTGTAATTCCAGGCGATTTCCAGGCCCCACCTGGAGGTTGGTAACCCTATAAAGGAGGTAAGACATCTCTGTGGGTCTCTCCTGCAAGAAGCCATGCTGGTCATGTCCAGACTTGCCTAAGTGAATCACATTGGCATTCACCCCATGCTAGACAAGCTAGCCATTTGTTTTAAGGAACAGCATTCTTTAGGCTTTCATCTACCTCTACTACAATGGATGTGAACCTACTTCAATAAAAGTTTTGTATTGTTTCTGATATATCTGCTTTGTGTGTGTATTTGCTGTGCCTTCTACCCACACTTCTTCTGCTGTGCAACTTTGCTATAGAAGCTAATAAATATCCCCGATATCAGGTGGAGGGCTTTCACATCACCTATAGCTGGAGGCTGGACCTGGGACCTTCTGCATTCATAGCAGATGCTCTAACACTGAGACGCAGCCCCTCCCATACACGTCACATACATGAAGTTGCCTTATACTGAATCAGATCATTGGTCCGTCAATGTTAGCATTGTCTTGCCAGATTGGCAGCAGCTCCCCAGCGTCTCAGACAGAAGTCTTTTACATCACCTACTGCCAGGTCGTTTCAACTGGAAACACTTGGCTTGAACATGGGACCTTCTGCATGCAAATCAGAGGCTCTTCCATTGAGCCACAGTATCCTCCCCAAAACTAATTCAGGGGGGTGGAAAGGTCAGGCATTTGCCAGGCAAAGAGTCCAACCGTCCAAGGCCAACATCATTTTTGTTGGAAATATGTGTGTTGCAAGGTCTAAAATGTGTGTTTACCACGTGTGCTATTGTTTAGACTGACCTGGAAGGGAAACTGGCACAGAGCCAATGAAGAGAAAGCCCACAAAACTGAAGCCCATTTACTAACAACCATTGGTTAATGCATTCAAGTGATTTCCTTCTAGGGGTCAAGAAGAAGAATAATCTCCATTGCTGTAGACCATGTGGTCAAAAGTGTAAAGATGTAGCCTTAGGTGTCTTTGTTGTTTTGTAGATTTCCCGTGAACCCTTCCCTTAGAAATAAAGATTTTTACATAGAAGAAAATGCCTCCTCTCCATTGCAATCTCTGAATATTTAACTATTTTTACCAATTTTTCCAACAATTTTCATATCCTTCTCACCTTCTCACTTCCCAACAGAAAGCATCAGAAGCAGCTAATTTCTTCTAAGTTAAGAGAACCCATGGAGAGGACTCTGCCTGCAGTCTCCCCAAATCCTTCAGTTAGCACTGTATTCCTCTCTCCTCCTCTTGAAGTGGGAGAAGACCTGCTCCAGTATTGATTTAATTCTCATACATCCAGAATATTACCAAGATACCCTTGGAATTTCTGCTAATTGCTGTTTTTTAATCTTGCTTGCTCTTTGAAAGTTTTGTTTTTGCTGTTTTATGCTGTACACGGAGTTTGAATTTTATTGCTGGGATGTTAATTATTTTAATATTGTTAGCTTCTATTGGAACCAGCTTTCTGGTTGAGGGAATGGGATACAAATGTTTTAAACAAATATACAAATAAGCAGTCCTCAGGCAAGTGGGCTGGAGGCAGATAGTGGCTATTAGGCCTGTCTCTGATGATGAGCAGACCTTGTACCATTTAGTCTAAATCAGGGCTATTTTGGGGCAGGAACGCACAGGAACGGAGTTCCGGCTGGCTCCTGAGTTGGCCATGCCCAGCAGGAACTCATTAGCATAATAGGCCACACCCAACAGAAACTCATTAGGATTGGCTACATAAGGGATGTGTGGCCTAACATGCAAAGGAGTTCCTGCTACAAAAAAAGCCCTGGACCGTTTTTACAACAAACAAGGTAAACAGAATAAGAAGCAAACGGTGGGTGTGGCCGGATGACCACACTTCTGGTAACATGGGGGTGTGGCCTAATATGCTAATGAGATGTGATGTCATGGTGTGGCCTAATATGCTAATAAGTTTCTGCTGTTGGGTGTGACCTATTATGCTAATGAGTTCCTGCTGGCCTTTTTCTACAAAAAAAGCCCTGGCTAAATCCTATGAAAAGGGCAGGCTGGTGTGGGTGGGTGAAATGACCCAGCCTAGTGGCTAATCAGTGACAGCCTATTTGTACCTGAAAGCATTAAAGAGAATTCAAATCACACTCTGAAGCCATAATTGGCTTAAATTTATGTGCCTACACAGCTTTATATGGACTTTTAAGAAACTGAGAGTTGGGTTTCAGACCATGCATCATCCAACTAAGAATGGCGGTTTGGCAATTCCTGATCTACAGACATATTATGAGGCAGTCAACCTAGCTAACTTAACCAAGCAATAAAATTCTTCCTTTCAAGCAAACTGGAAAATAATCGAAGAAGCCTATCTCACGTCTCATTATGTTAAAGGCTCGTTCTTTTCAACATTTGTTATGGACACCTCATAATTGCAGATTCTCAAATAATATTATACATCCCTTTCTGGAAGCAACCTTTCGAACATGGGACAAATCTAAAGATAAAATGGCTCCCGCAACAACTCCTTTGGTTACCTTTCTAGGGCAGTCATGGTTTCCACCGGGATTGTCACCTCATGCTTACCCTCTCTGGCACTCTGCTAATCTGACTTGTTTTATAGATATCTCTCCTAACGGACGACTTAGAGAGAAAACAACTTTGGAACAACCATTTGATTCCGGTCTACCTCAGTTTGAATATCTTCGAATTTCCCCTTTGTTTCATTCTCCTACTTTATGGAAAAGTTTGAATAGACCTCTTACAAGTTTGGAATGCAGTATGAACTCTAAATCTCTTTGTTTAAAAGGCCTAATTTCAACACTTTATAAAGCTTTACTACTGGATACAAAACTCCCTTTAACATCATACTAGGTGGCATGGCAAAAAGATCTGGGTATAAATCTTACTACTTATCAATGGGAAAAGATTTGGACCTCATCAAGTTATTCCTCACTTTCCTTACCTATTCAACAACAGGTGATAAAAATGTTGCTTCATTGGCATCTCACCCCATTAAAACTCTCATATATTAATACGCACATGTCGTCATCATGTTGGAAACTATGTGGGGCAAAAAGCTATTTTTTCCATTGTTGGTGGTCATGTAGTAAGGTTAATAGATTTTGAAGTGAAATCATACCACAAATTCATTTGGTAACAGGTCATTATATCCCTAAATACCCAACTTTAGTTCTTTTGGAGTTATGGCCAAGAATCAGGATTCCTCAAAATACTAGGGACCTCATTTCCACCCTTTTGGCAGCAGCAAAACGTGCTTGCTTCAAATTGGAAATTACAGAATCTCCCCTTGATGCATCAGTGGTACCAAAGGGTATGGGAATATTTTTTACTGGACAAGACCTCAGACTGGATTGTGTAGCAATAGACAGGTTAACTCTACTAGTATTATGGCCAAATGATCATTATGGCTAGATGCTTTTGCTGACCCAGAAGGAACCTTACAGAAAGCACCTTTAATTGGTTCACACATCTTATATCTTTACCATTAAGGAGTTGGATGATATTTAAAATGGCTTGAACTCCATTTCTTTTTCTTTTTAATTATTTGAATGATAAGCTCAAAATTAGCAGATAACTTATAATGGCAATCCTTGATTCACCACAAACTTAATGATAATTTTGTAATTGTTTCCTTCATGCTTTACTAAGTATTGCACTGTATTTTATTTCAATCTTCAATAAATAGTTTAATTAAAAAAAGAACTTATGTGCCTCAGCTGGGTTTCTCCTTTGACTATCTGGAGAGTTGTGCTGCTGATATTTTCTTTTAAACCAACATGTAAATAAATAAATATTCTTTGTTATTTACATACAACTCCTGCCTCAGTGATCTCCATGTTCTTATGTACCGCAAAACCTATCCAAACCCAAAGCCTTTACACTTGTCATCCTAAGACTATCTTGTAACGGAGGGGAAGGCTGACAGTTTAAAAGAAACCTGGTTCTTCAGAATCGTAAGAGGCTGTGTGGGCCCTCTCTGTCACAGCCTCCTTTGTGAATGGCCTGAATGTATGTCTTCACTGGCTGGCAGACTGGATTGGGGGGGGGGAATCTAAATTGAATATGAAGAAGATTGGATTTATACCCTGCCCTTCACTTGGAGTCTCAGAGTGGCTTACAAACTCCTTTCCCTTCCCCTCCCCACAACAGACATCCTGTGAGGTAGGTGGGGCTGAGAGAGACAGCTCTTGTCAGAACTATGGCTTGCCCAGGGTCATCCAGCAGCTGCAAGTGGAGGAGTGGGGAATCAAACCCGGTTCTCCCAGATTAGAGTCCATGCACTTAACCACTACACCAAACTGGCTCCATGAAGGATCCATTTTGTTAAATCCCCAAAACAAAAAGGAAGATGGATTTGCAACACAACTCCCTAACAGACAAAGAAAAGCCCATCACACTCATTTCACGTGCATTGTCTGTCACTCAACCAGCCATGTGCAGAACTGTCATTTACCATCTGTCCATCTAAACAGCCTGTTTACTATGAAAGAGCCACATTTAGACAGTTTGGTTCTATACCTCCCACTCAGACCCTTCCTGCCCTGGCAATAAGTGAAGTTTATTTCCTCCTCTCTTGCCTGAGACAAGAGAGATGGTGCTTACCTGCTTCACTCAGCTTGTATCTGTCACTTTCACAGAAACGTCCTTCTCTACCGCTTTGCAATTGCTATAGCACAAACTTTTGCTTGCTGAAATTCATTAACAGTGACTGAGAAAGACCTGGCTCTGGTGTGGAGTTTCATAAACAGCCGCTTGCAGGAAGTGATTTGTATAGGTAACCATGACTTTTATTAGTCCTGCAGAACCCATCAACTACACAGAGTATATTTCAGTGTCATTTACAGACTCATTTCCATTAACAATTTATGTGCTTATGGCCCTTCCCCCCCCCCCTCTCTCTCGTAAAAATTTACGATAAACACATTGGCAATTTATGACATTTTGGCAATCCACCTATACTTGAATATGCAAAATCCCCCCCTCATAGGACATGCCTACATGTCCAGCCTTTCTTGCATTGTAAAGCTTAATTAAAGAAGCTTAGAGGATATGTGTCAAAGAAGGGCAATGAGCCTGACAGGAATTTAAGGGCCCAATGTCACACTGTTCATGGGTCCAGCCCAGGTCCAGTCAGACATGGGTACATGCTGCGTACTCCATGCTGATGCTTAATTGCCAGGCACACAGGGACGCAATTTGGATCGGAACCTCAGCACACAGGGGATAGGAGGTTTATGCCTCCCCTATACTATTTCCCAATCTGAAACACGCTGCTATTTGCTCCTTTCAGGAAACGTATATGTAGCTCATCAGTACTGTAGTTCATAATTAGGCTTGTTAGAAGTGGGAACCCTTGATACTAATGGGGGCAAATCCCTCCCTCCATCGCTGTTGATTCCCTCCTTATGGCTTGGGCGGTGTCTTGGAGACTTGTGGGAGGAGAATCCTATACCCCCCATCGCCAAGCAGTTCCAGGCTCTACTACCTACTATTGAGTGCTGCTGTGACAGATTGTATGGAAAAGCAGGGTTTTTTTAAACCCTTGTATCAGAGAGTCAGGGAGTTCAAGAATTAATCTTCACTGGGGAGACGAGCTTAGGTGATTAGCTGCCCTGCTCACTCTCTGATTGGCCAGCACCAGCTGAGAGAGAAAATAAAACAGCTGATCTGGAGGGAAAAGATCCCTCACTTCGGACAGAGTGAGTACAGGCAGGAGGCCTGGTATAAGGCGGCTGTGGGCCTTGAAATAGTAACTAGTTAAGTGAGATCGGTAGTTGCGTTAGATGTGATTATTTTGCCTTTAAACACTGTTATATATTTTAAGCACCTTGTCTTGTTTTCAGTGCCCCATTACTATGTTAATAAACCCTTTGTTTTATGTTCTCTGCCTGGGCATCATGCCTATATTTTCTCGGCTTAAAAGGGGCATTTTGGTTGGGCTTGGGACCCTAAGTCCAGGGTCCCAGGGGACCCTAAGTCCAGAGTGGTGGCAGACGAAGGTGCCAACCCCCTGGGAGTCATGACAAGACCACATGATGGATCTTATTTTGGGGGTGAGGATGGAGGTGGAGCTGATTGCCACAGAGATAGTGCCATGGTATGACCACTTTGCCCTGAAGGCTTGGTTGAGCACCCCGTCCCGACCCTGTTTCGGCAGCAAGCTAATTTATGCTCACCTGTGGAAACTAATGTATCCAATTGGTTTCCACAATGCTCTGCGGGATCCGATGCCCCCTGGCGATTCGTTGAATGAGCTGGTGGAGGACTGGCATAGCTGTCTCTCCAAAACCACTGATGAAATCACTCCCCAGCACCCTCTTTGCCCCCGCACCAAACAAGCCCCATGGTATACCCCGGAGTTTAGGAGGATGAAGCAGGCGCTAAGACAGTTAGAGCGAGGGTGGAGGCATACTCATGATGAAGCTGCAAGAGCAATTTTTAGGATGCTTATTATAGTGTATTCAAAGCTGCCTTGAATGCATGATATGTTGTGAAACATCTAATTGGAATGTAATGTAAAGCTTTGTCCTGGGCTAGGATCCAAATCCATCCAATCGTGTTACTAGCCCAGGAAGCACCTAACCAAACACCTTCTAGCAAGCTCCCTGAACGGGAACATCCGTGATTGGTCCTTATGTGAACAACCTTATTGGTTGGTATTTGTACAGTGGGTGTGGCTACATTAGCCGGGAATGTTTAAAAGCAGGACAGCTGCAATGCAAAAGCTGTTCTGGCTATCAGATGTTGATCCGTGTTGGAGTTGTGTTCGAGTTGAAGAATAAAGTTGTGTTCTTGCTGAATCACTCTCCGACTGCTTTGCTAAGCGAGCGACTTAACACTTATGAAAGAATATGAGATAGCAGTGAAGGCCACTAAGAAGGAATTCTATGTGGCCTCCATTGCATCTGCAATGGACTGCAGCTGGTAAACTCCAAGTTGGAGTGTCCTCACTGCAAGGTCCCATGGGCGGGGTGTGTGTGTGTGCAGATATAAACTAGCATGGGCAGACTGGAGAGCCAGCAGTGCAGTGCTGGGCAGATGCTCCTGTGCTGCCTGGAGCAGGGGAAAACCTCTTCCTCAACCCTCTCCCACTGCAAATGTTTTAAGCCTAGACCCAAGGATAAAAACATGAAGCATCTGAGTGTTGCGCACTCCCCATGCTCTTGAGCCACCATGAAGGGGACTGGGAAGACAAGTTGAACTAACCTCTCTGCCTGAGGAAGTGGGGAGCAGTGTTCCCTCTAAGCTGAGTTAGTGTGAGCTAGCTCACAGTTTTTTAGCCACTGGCTCACACATTTTTGTGTTAGCTCAGGAAGGAGGGCTCCAGAGCAAACTGATTTATGCAGGAGCCAAATTGCTCGCTCACAACTTTAATGCCAGCTGCTCACAAAGTAGAATTTTTGCTCACAAGACTCCACAGCTTAGAGGGAACATTGGTGGGGAGACCCAGGCCAAGTAAAGCCTGATAAGCTGGAGACATCTGTATGGCAGTGGCTGCCTCTGGCCAAGGCTGCCAGGCGATCCATGGCGAGACGATGCTGGGGGTTCAAGCCAGAGATCATTGGCAAACTGTGCCACCCCCATACAGCAGTGGCCACCCCATGCCAAAAGCCAACAGATCATCTGATGGGGGAGTGAGCACCATGTGCACAAAGCCATGCATGTGGCAGAGGCCCAAGGCCACCTAGCAACCAGGATAACCGGAGCTTGCCGGCACCTCTCCACAAGGCAGCAGCCACCTATGGCTGAAGGCTGCCGGGTGATCCATGGGTGAGGGATGCCCAGCATACTTGGTGGCAGGACTAGCCCCCCCCCCCCCCTTGTGGTAGAAGCCCTCCCACTGTTGCCCCCCCCCAGCACCAAGAACACAGAGCATCACTTGCCCAGAGTCCCTATCTATACCTTGTGGCTAATAGCCACTGATGGACCTCTGCTCCATATGTTTATCTAATTCCCTCTTGAAGCCGTCCATGCTTGTAGTCGCCACCACTTCCTGTGGCAGTGAATTCCATGTGTTAATCACTCTTTGGGTGAAGAAGTACTTCCTTTTATCCATTGTAACCCGACCGCTCAGCAATTTCATTAAGTGCCCACGAGTTCTTGTATTGTGAGAAAGGGAGAAAAGTACCTCTTTCTCTACCTGCTCTATTCCATGCATAATCTTATAAACCTCGATCTTGTCCCCCCCTCAGCTGTCGTTTCTCCAAGCTAAAGAGTCCCAAGTGCTTTAACCTTTCTTCATAGGGAAAGTGTTCCAACCCTTTTATCATTCTAGTTGCCCTTTTCTGCACTTTTTCCAATGCTATAATATCCTTTTTAAGGGGTGGTGTCCAGAACTATACACAGTATTTCAAATGAGGTCGCACCATTGATTTATATAGGGGCATTATGATATTGGCTGATCTGTTTTCAATTCCTCAAATGGGCCAAAATGCAGCTGTTGCATGGGAGGTGCGAATACAGCAGTGGTGCTGGCTACCAGCAGGCCCCAGCAGAGGATAATCTGCACCCCTCATGTGCAAATGCCAATCCCTGCAGCTGTCTGGGAGAGCATCCCCAGAACTGCAGGCTGAATGGAGAGGCATGCAACTTCACCTTGGAACACCGAGCTGGGATGAACACAGCTGTGGTAGCTCCCAAATGAAGCAAAGGGGTTCTGCTTGATAGCTGCAGATGAGGTTCCACCGTGCTGAAGCCAAAAGCAGACTGGCTCCATCCCCTCCTTCCAGCAGCCTCTTGTTCCCTCCCTCACACCAGTTGCTTGTGGGCTGGATAAGAGCTGTGGATGGGCTGGTTCTGGCCCCCAAGTCTTATGTTTGACACCCCTGCCCTATGATTTGTGGCATCTAGGGCTGCCAAGTCTCGTTGAATCGCGGCGGGGGATCATCATTCTTTACAGGAGCTCTGCCGCAGGGGACGGCAACAGGCGTTGCACCGCCTTCGCCAAACAGCCCCGTTGCCAGAGCGACGCGTAGCGTCACATCCTGGAGACGGCGGTGCAACGCCTGTTGTCATCCCCCGCGGCAGAGCTCCTGTAAAGAATAACGATCCCCCGCCGCGATTCAACGAGACCTGGCAGCCCTAGTGGCATCCTGCAAGGGAAATCCTCCCCCCAATATTATTTAACATTTATATGCACCCCCTCAGTCGGTTAATCCAGAGGTTCGGGCTAGGTTGTCACCAGTATGCTGATGACACCCACTGTATCTGTTGATGGACGGACAGATGGGACTCCACCCCAGATATTGTGGCAAGGGCTTTAGAAGCTGTGGCTGACTGGTTACAGTAGCGCCAGCTGAAACTTAATCTAGCTAAGATGGAGGTCCTGTTCCTGAGTTGTGGAGGGATGGGTTCAGTGGCACACAAAATGCAGCGGCACACCTGCTGACTGGGACATCTGTGTGAGCACACATTCAACCAGTGCTGTGCCAGCTATATTGGTTGCCAGTTGAACACTGAATCAGATTTAAGGTTATGGTATTGACCTTTCCAGAGGTCATTTCGGGGGGATCGCGGGGGATCGCAGTTCCCCCAGGTGAGGTACGGGGGCGGGGCACATGACGAAGCCCCGCCCCCTGCTTCTGGCCGCCCCGCTTCCAGCCCTCATTTAAGCCAGGAGGAGGCAGGAGAAGAGGGAGGGTAAGTTGCTTCCTCCCTGCCTCTCCCCACCCCTGCCTGCCTGGGGCCAGGGAGGGCCTTCGCAGGGCTTCCTTGCACTCCTGCCGGCCTTGCAGGTCCACTGCCGGGCCCCTCATGGGGCTCGGCAGTGGAGCTGCAAGGCCGGCACCGGCGGCCGGGACCGTTGGGGCAGGGTGTGTGGCCTTAATGACACATTTCCGGTGATGTCAGGAGGTGTGGCCTTATGACACACTTCCGGTGATGTTAGGGTGTGTGGCCTTATGACACACTTCCGGTAGGGAGCGGTGGCGCAGGCAGTAAAACGCCTGCATTAGTAACATCGCTCGAGCAGCCACTATGGCTGTTCGAGTACCATCGCGGTCGAGGTGAGCTCTTGACCTTTATCCCAGCTCCCGCCCCACCCAGCGGTTCGAAAGCAATTAATTGCAAGTAGATAAATGGGTACCCACCCTTAGTGGGGTGGGGGGCACCCTGCCTAACGTGGTGGTGGTCGGCGGCGGCGAGACATCGGCTCCAGAAAGTCGTAGGTGGCGTGGCGAGACAGTGGCGAGACGGCGGCGGCAGCAAGCTACTACGATGGGCGGAGCGATCCCTGGTGGTCAGGAAAGAAACATCCAAGCGACTGCCGTCGAGATGGGCGCGCGATGATGTCGAGCGCTGGCGCAGCGGAGCCGGAAGGACGCTGCTGGGGCCGGAAGAAGGCGTGAGTCGCACGCCCCGAAAAAAGAACTGTCGCCGGAACGTCGAAATGGGAGCCCGCCGGAGACGATCAGAGTGCCGAGCCAAGAACAAACACACCAACCACCACAGGGGTGCCGGTAGGTAGTCCCACCCCTACAGACTCTGTGGCCCTAGTTAGGGAAAAATTGTGTGACTAGCACCACTTGTAAGCCGCTCAGAGACCCCCTGAGAAAGAGGGTTCGAGCAGGATATAAAGTCTAAAGTTAAATAAATAATAAAAAATAAATGTCAGGGGGTGTGGCCTTATGATACACTTCTGGTGATGTCAGGGGGTGTGGCATATGCTAATGAGTTATGCTTTCAAGGCCCTGTGTGGCCAGGGACCGATATACCTGTTGGACTGTCTCTCCCTGAATGTGCCCTGAAGAACTTTGTGCTCTTCAGACCAGCACCGTTTATTAGCCCCCGGCCCAAAAGATATCTGCCTTGCCTCGACTTTTTCATCCCTGGCCCCAGCCTGGTAGAACATGGTTCTGATTGAGATCAGGGCTCTGTGGGATTTGTTGCAATTCCACAGGGCCTGTAAAATGAACCTCTCCTGCCAGGCCTTTGGTTGAGGTGGTGGACGTCAAATAACATTGGCCTTCCCTGCTTTAAATGCTCTTTAAGTGCCCTATGGCGCTATTTACATCTTGGGTGCCAGGAGTGGTGCCAATTTTCCATCAGAGTGATTCCCCGCCCCTTTCCGGGCATGATATTACTGTATGTTGGATTGAAATTATTTGCCGCTGGTGTTATTAGGTATTTCAGATTAGTTATTTCAATTTTAATCATGTTAGAATTTAACTTATATTGATGTTTTAATGGATTATTGTTTTGAAACTTATGTACTGCTTTATGATATGATGTAAGCCACCCTGAACCCACTTGCAGGGTATAGCCCCCATATCAGAAAAAGCATATAAAACCTAAAAAGACTAAATTGCACAAGGAAAGCCAGGTTACAAAGTAAAATAAATAAATAATTGGATAAGGTAAATGAAACATAAATCTCAAATAAACACGTAACCTACTAAATAAATAGCAATACAACCAAAAGGCAATTTTTTCTTTCATACCTTTCACTAATTCACATGCTAATAGGACCTCAAAGAGAAGGGGGAAAAGAGAGAGAATAAAGAATTAGCAGAAACTGTCACCATCAAAGTTCCTTTGATCTACTTTAACCGTCAAACTGCTCCAAACACACTGAAACAAGGGAGGGATAGAAGACTTTGGCACTGAATCTGCAAAAAACCCAAAACCCCAAATAAAACAAAAACCTAAACAAAATTGAAAACTAAGCTTACTTAAGGGTAAACTAAGCTAAGCTTAGCTAAGACTAATCTAAAAGAAGAAAAAAGCTAGCTAAAATAAAAAAACCCGCACCAAGTAGGAGCATAGCCTCATAAGGTAAAGGTAAAGGTTCCCTTGCTCGAAAGCCAGTTCGACTCTAGGGTTGCGGTGCTCATCTCCGTTTCAAAGCCGAAGAGCCAGCGCTGTCCGAAGACATTTCCGTGGTCATGTGGTCGGCATGACTAAACACCAAGGCGCACGGAACGCTGTTACCTTCCCACCCAAGTGGTACCTATTTATCTACTTGCAATTTCTAGCTTTCGAACTGCTAGGTTGGCAGGAGCTGGAACTAGAGACGGGAGCTCACTCCGTCATGCGGCAACTCGGGTCTTGAACTGCTGAACTACTGACCTTCCACAGCCTGCAGTTCAGCGTCTTAACCACTTGAGCCACCGCAGCTCAAGCCTCATAGGAACCGAAACCCATCTGTGACGATTCAACGCTCAGTTCTGTCTGGGGCTCTAGGCCTGTTCTCTAGTCAAACCATCCTAGGGCTTGAGATGGTGCAAGCAGAAGGTGTGTAGGGGCTCTTTGCTATAAATACTTTCCATATTCCCCCAAACTGATAACTGGTAAACATGATAACTCATGGTAAAATTATAGAATGCCCAGAAATTCCAAGAGCTATCCTACATCACTTCTTGGTTTCCCAAAAAGTGACACAGCAGTCCCCACGACACAAACAGGGGTTGTTGTTGTTTTAATTCTCCCACCACCATTTGGAACAGCTCTGGGCAAGGATGGCTGCTGGCACTGCCTTAGTCCATATTGTATAGAGAGAATCAGATAGAAAATGTCCTAAAAAATAAAGTAAAAATATGTTCAGCAAGATCAAGAATTCCAGTGTTCCCAGACAATATTATCTTCTACCCTATCTCCATAGCACTTTTTATAAATCAAAACACTCATCCAGGTCCCTGGCCCACATGATCTAGTCAAATCATCACACTATACCTAAAAACCAGCTGTTAAATATGACATCAAGATTTCTTTTGTGAGAAACAATAACTCAACATTTGTCACTGATTAAATTACTATTTTCATTGTCCTTCATTCCATGAGTCTGTTAAATTTGCCACAACACTGAAATGAATCAGAAGATAAAGAGCAGCCATTTCCCCAGTTGTTTCTACTCAAGAAAGGGTGGACAGGGGGGATCATGAGTTTATACATGGCCTTGGACCCACCAGTTTCTCAAGGCAGCCCTGCTACCACTCCCTGACCCAGACAACTTCAAGTGTTAAACATTGACCTCCTGTCTGGTTGCTCTCAGCATCCCGAAGAACTCTGCGCAGCTCTGCCTAAGCCCATCCCTCTTATAAATAAGAGAAAATGTTGGATATTTCACAAGAGCCAAGTGTAGCAGTTAGACTCTTACATTATGTATGATTTGTGACCGTTCAAAGTACCTGCCACCTCCCTTTTGTTCCATTAGCAAATCCCAGCAGCTCTGCGAAACTGAGCAGGCCATCACTTCTGTATAGGTTAATGGATCACTTTACATTTTAATAATGCCTTATATTATTGCATGTTTCATTAAGACTGATGTCATGTTCCAAACACCAAGGATCAGCAGGGACTCAAAGGGTGTTTTTGCCGTAAATGTGGATAATGCAGTGCGTCCCCTCCCAGCGGCGCTTGCTTTCAAGGAAATACCATGGTCAGCTTTTCCCACAAACCCTCCCTCAAGGAGTGTGGGTTTGGATAACTGATATTGATCACCTCAGTTTATGAAGCTGAGATGCAACTGTGCAAATCCAGTAATTATACTAACAATGGGAAAACAAACAATATTGCCATCCATATTATTGATTTGTAGGGCCACCTGCATAAATACAACTGAAATGCCTGTGGTTCTCTATAAACCCCTTCTGGTTAACATAATCTGGGAAGCTACCTGGCCTATGTTTTCCTCAGATATAACTACTAAACTGCCAGCCCTCTTCTTTCAGAACTGATCTACATTCAACTTTTGTTTTGCTTGGGAGCAGATTGAGTTCTCTGGCCTTCATTACTGGTCGAAATCAAGAAAGTGTTCTCTAAGAGAAGTCACTTGAACAATGGACAAGTTGAACGGCTCGGCCAATATTTTCCTCAATACTTTAAAGCAGGGGTGTCAAACATGCGGCCCGGGGGCTGAATCAGGCTGCCAAACTGGTTCAGTTTATGAGGTTTGGGATGTGGTAGAATGCCCCCAGCATGCTAGAGACACCAAACTCACATGCCCTCCAAGTTTGGAGAGGATTGAATTTATGGGATCTGAGTTATGGCCTTCCAAAGAAGGTGCCCCCTGGAATGTGCTTTCTAGGGAAATTACAGGTACAGGTTCAGGAGGTTTAGGATTGCACAGAGTGGCTCCCATGCAAGCTAGAGACAACAAACTCACAGGAGATCTCTAGCTGACTCTCCTCTATGTGCCCTCCAAGTGTGGAGAAGATTGGGTTTATGGAGTCTGAGTTGCAACCCTCAATAGGGTGCCCCAAGGAAAGTGCTTTCTGGGGAAATGACAGGCACAGGTTCAGGAGGCTTAGGAGGGTATAGAACAGATCCTGTACAAACTAGAGACATCAAAGTCGTAGGGGACCTCCCCTGGATGGTCCTCTACATGCCCTCCTAGTTAAGTTGCTTTGAAGTTTAGTAAACACTTTGAACAGAGACAGTCTGTCTGGAAATGTATCAGTTCAAAAACACCATGAACAGCTTGAAAGTCTGTGGAAAGTTTGTGCCAGTTGACCTGCCACAAACTTCAGTTTACAACCCACTAACTGCCCAAAATTAATCACAAACTTTAGTTCATGAGCTGGTTTGTGCCCATCCCTAAAGACCAGTTCTTGGGACTCCCAGCATTTCTTCCAGTTCAACCCTTATACCTTAAACCTGAAACCTATTGACTGACAAACATACCTACATCCCTCCAGCTTCAATCCTAAACATACCAAATGATCCATTGTACTCCCACTTAGGGGAGCCCATCAACAGCTTGGCCACTGCGTTCTGCACTAGCTGCAGCTTCTGAATCTGCGACAAAGGCAGCCCCATGTAGAGAATATTACAATCATCTAGCCTCGAGGTGACCGTCGCATGGATCACTGTAGCCAAGTCACCACGGTCGAGGAAGGGGGCCAGCTGCCGAACTAACCTAAGATGGTAAAACGAATATGGACACTGAAATTAACCAGATGCCAGTTTTGCTGCCGCATATACCAGAACAACACAATCACTGGACATAACAACATCACATACTCATCTTCTAACTCTGTATATGCCATTAAATGTCAACAATCCCCTTCTGGGTCACTGCATAGGGCAAACAGGTCAAACCCTACACCAAAGGATAAATGGACTCAAAACTGACATCAAGAATCACAAGACTGAGAAACCTGTAGGAGAACACTTCGACCTTCCAGGGCATTCAACATTATTGCAAAAGAAATTCAGGAACAGACTAGAAAGGGAAATTGCTGAACTGCAAGTTATTACAACAGAACAATGGAATCCCCAGGACTTAACAGGGATATTGGTTTCTTATCTCACTACATATGCTTACCTCATTCAGTTCTTACATCTGTATTTTCACTAATCCCCCAGAGGGGCCATACAATCTCTTTATTTTATTTTATTTCTTATTTGGAATAACAGATTAGAATAGTAGATTGTAATGTAACATAATGAATAGTAGAATGTAATGTAATTTGGAATGGTAGAATGGAATGTATTTCTCTGGTCTGGGGACAGGGAAGATTAGTTTAGTTTATTGTTATGGTCCTTAGACCAGTCATAGGACAGGGAAGATAACTCTACACAGCCAATCACCCCACTTCAATGAAGAAGATGCTGTAAGGTTGCATCCATGCTTGAGAAGAGATGGATGGAGCGTAATGGCAGGGTCTCAATTAATTACTCTTAGCATTCCACAATTAAGGATACATCTGCTCATCAATCTCCGATTTTGACATATTTATTTCTATCACTATATTTCCCCCCAGAATTAAGCCCAAACAAATGGTAACCTAAGCTTGTTATTCCTGTTTAGTCCTTACATCTGTTAAATATCTTCATTATGCTGTATGCTAATTTGCTGCTTACCCTCTACCTATATGTATGGATTGGTAACTTCCATTTCATTGTATCTGAAGAAGTGTGTGTGCCCATGAAAGCTTATACCTTGAATAAAACTTTGTTGGTCTTAAAGGTGCCACTGGACTCAAACTTAGTTCAACCCCTAGGCTGTCTGCTCTTGGGGGTAAGGAGTGGACCTCTCTTTTTTGTTGAGGAACTCTATAAAGCACCATATTCTCCAAAAGCAGCTATTTATTATGAACATTGGATTTAAGTGATACCAAAGATGCTTAAATATGTTGTTGCCCTGGCACCTTATCTCTCTGTCCTGGAGGTACCTAGTCAATGGAGAGCTTTTACTTTGGCGAGATGGCGAGTCCTCCCCTCTGCAGTTCTAGAGGGGAGATACAAAAAGACTCCCACGAAGGAGAGGGTTTGTCTGTATGGTACTAAAGAGGTGGAATCAGTCAAGCATGTAATGTTCCACTGTCGCTTCAATCAGGAAGCTCGTTCTAATATAATTTCCCCTCTACTTAATAGTTTTCCAAGATATTCCAATCTTTATATTTTAAAGAAACTTTTAATGGGTATTAATCAACAGGTTACCATTAGCTGTGCCAATTTTTTTTCAGTAGCCTGTAGAATTCGTAGAGAAATTTTATGTACACATTTTAACTAATTGTTGCCAATCGATAGACCAATTGTACTTTCTAATGACTTTATTGTAAAGTTTTTATTTTTGACTTGTACTAGTCATTGGCTGAATAAAGAAATTGATTGATTGCTTTTAAATATATTTTACATCCTTCTTACTTTAAGGGATCCCTTTAAAAACAGCACAACTCAGTAGAACAGAACAAACATCACAGTTCTATACCATTCCACTGGAAGAATCATCATAGTATTCTTGTGATATTATCATCATAATACTAAAACGTTACTGAATCCAGTGTAGTTGAAATGCTATCAGTGAAGCCTCCGGAACAAAAGTTTAAGTCTAGTGGCACCTTTAGACTACGATGTTATCTTAAGATGTACTGGAGTGACGAAGGGGGAAACATTGCGGGAAGCCACTGGGAGGGGGGGAGCAAAATGGGAATATGGGTATGAGGTTGAGAATGAAATATTATTTGATTGATGACATGTCGATATTTCTATGGAAAATAAAATATTAAAAAAAAAAAAAGTCTAGTGGCACCTTTAAGACCAACAAAGTTTAATTCTGGGTATAAGCTTTCATGTGCATGCTGGTGGTCTTAAATGTGCCACTGGACTCAAACTCAGCTCTATTGCTTCAGACCAACACGGCTTCCCACCTGAGTGTAGCCTCCAGTCAGCTTCCCTACAGAAATATTTTCCTTCAGAAATATCTGCAGAAGTGAGCATTGAATCATGAAAGTTCATACCCTGCCACAAATTTTGTTACTCTTTAAGGTGCTACTGCTCTTGCTCTTTTCTACTGCTGCAGAAATACGTAAGAGTCCGGCTTCCCAGGTGTGTAGGCATCATTAGAATCACACCAATGTACTTTGTAAAATAAATGCAAAACTGCCTCCCATCTAGTTTGCATATCATCTCAGAAAGCAAAGTAGGTGGTGTTGCTGTTCTCATATTGCAAGACCTGCATTTCGAAAAGGAAGCCAAGGGGATCACAGAGCATTCCATCAAGCTGTTACATTTCCAAAAGATCAGCAGACCACTCCAAATACAAAACCAAGTTTTACTTACAAACACATCCATCAGCAAATGCTCCAGTGTGGCTTCAATGTCTACTAGCTTGGCTGCTAAAGTCATCACGAAGGCCAACACTTTCTTGGATCCAGCAGCCTGAAGAATCTGAAGATGCTGGAGAGTCCTGGTGCAAATGTGCAAACAGCAGACTAACTTTCTGGACTGCCTTGAGTTTGATTACTGGTACTTACAAGACAGCAGAAGCTGAAGTCTCTTCAGCATCTAACCCTCACAGTGCTGACCAAAGAACCAAAATTACTCCATCTAGAAGAAGCAAAGGCACAAACTGGCAACAGAGGTTGCGGCATTCTCCCCCAAATAACTTCACCCTCTGAAGACCTACATGACATCTGTGAGGCTGCAACAGAGAGGTCATTTGTGAGCGAGATTCTCATGCACGCAGGGCATCAGAGACAGGAAGTGAAATAAACTGCCTTTAACAGTGACCGATATTTATAGTACAAGCTTTTTTGATTCCAGTCCATTTTGCTGTTCATTTCTGACCTTTCAATAAATGGCTCAATACACTGGAGTCTATTGTAAAACTGGGGCAGCAGGTCCCACAGAAGCTGGCTGTGACCAGCGCTAAGCCAATTCACACAGCCACACCATCAATAGGTCTTTGTCAGGAGCCTATCAAGCTCAGCACTGTCTGTTGTTGACAAGAAGAGAGCACAGATATGTAAGGATCAAGGAACTGAAATTCTGCTGGGAACATTAATTTTTTCCTAGGGATATTATTAGCTCTGTTTGCCACTTGAGAAAAATAACATAAAAGCCAAAGGTAAAAGGTGGAACTACATGAAAATAGCTTCTCTGTGTTGAGTTGCCCCCACCCCATCTCTGAAACTTCTAGTACAACTTACCATGTGTCCTCATGTCCTTACAAGGAGCATTTCTGCAAGATCACTACCCTTAGACAACAAAACTGCCATATTGAACAACATACATTGCGGGAGCTGGACTATGGTAGTGGCCTCCCTCCCCATGTTCATGCAGTAGTCTATGAGCACAGACCCTGTACACATAGCCCATGTGATTGGGGACCAAAGGATATGACAGTGTGTGTGTGGGGGTGGACCAGCACTTCTTTCTACTTTTTACAATGTGAAACCACACACAAAATGTGCAGCTCTGAGGGGAGAGAATGCAGTTCTTTGTACCATTTAAAAATTCCACTGCAAAAGTTGTGTTTATGTTTGCTAATGTAAAAATTGACTGAACTGTTGGAAATGTAAAGTGAGTTTTCCAGGTTCCTCTCCGATGCCAGACCCTGATCAAGTATGCCTGTGATTTCTCCCTGTGGCAAAGATGTTCCCTGCAGACTCCATTTTTACTCTTCACAGAGTGTAGAGAAGTGAATGCCTGCAAAACACCTGGAAAAACTCAGGAGAAAAACTTTTTTCCCTGTATTTTCCCGAGGCCTTTGGAATACTGGGGGGGGGGGGTATTTTCTCTTTTAGAATGAAATATTCTCCTATGAATTTTTATTTTTATTTTAGAATGACTTAAATTATTTTAAAGAAAAGGTGGGCATGCTGTAGACATACATAGCTCTTAAATCTAAGATGCACTGCTGCACCTAGGCTGCGGTCACACGGAGCATTAGGCACACTAGAGGGATGGAAGATAGGTGGATTTTCCAGGCGCGATCTCACCGCCACATCTGGGAAGTGTCGAGCTCCCGTGGCGAACCTGAGGCTTCCTGTGGAAGATACGCAGTAAAAAACTAGTACCTCGGAGGTACTAGTTTCCTGAAACCGCAGGGCAAGGGCGGGCGTCTGATCGCGTTTCCGGTGGTAGTTCCGGCACCCGCCCATGTCCCCTCGCAAAAAGGTTTTTTTTTTTCAAAGTCTCCACGGATGCGCACAAGCACCCAAGGGAGCATGCGCACATTTGAGGTTTTTTTTAAAAAAACCAACCCCGTTTGCCCCGTGCCCCGCTTCTTTGCCGCTCCGCAGGACTGTGGAGTGATCGGCACCTCCCCCTACCACGGGACCTCAACGGGACCTCCATGGTAGGTCTGCTCACACAACCGCGTGGATTTTAGCCCCGGGGCAAACAGCCACGCTTCCCGCCCGCATTTTCCTGCCCGTGTGCCCGCAGCCCTAGAAGGATACTTAATCTTCAAGGGAGGCGTATGCAGGGCTTTCTTTGCTTCTCAACTGCTGCATGCCTTCTGTTGTCCTCTTGACCTGACTCTTCCCTTGTGGCAGACCTTTTCACCTCTCTCTCAAGCCACACATGCCCACAGACTGGGTAACAAGTAGCTTATTGCTGTAACTAGCTGAAGGGGGGAAAAGATCAGAAGGAGGTGGGGCAAAAACTGCATCAAAGCCTCAGAGGAAAACTCTGGAGGGTTCATTGAAAACTGAGCTCTCTCTACATGTGCTAGGGTAGCCTAGGATGCATTGGTTTATGGTTTTCTCTCAAGTACTGAATATATTTTTAATTTTGATTGTAGAAAACAAAGTCATTGTTAACTTTTAAATTCCATAAATATGCCAAATATTGCAACTTTATATCCTAAGTTAGTTATAAATGATGCATTTTGTTAAGGCAGTGAAATTAATTTTGGTTTGATAGGAAAGAAGTACTGCATATAGTTTCTTCAAAATGTCATTTTTTCCTGGAAAAAAACACCCCTGATTTTCCCATGGCTTCAAAATTTGTGTAAATTTCACCTCTCTAACAAGAGTGTTCAGCAATGTTTCAGAGACAGGAAATCAAACACAGCCACCCCTTTCCTGGCAAGTCCTGTGAAGTTATCACTGATATGAGAAGAGTAGAAATGTGCACACTAGGAAGTTGTAACAACTTGTGCTCTGTACCCAAAGTTACAATCATCAGCCATTGTGCAGGTCCAATTTTTTCTTTTTTTTAAAAAGCCCTGGCATTTGTATGTACATTTTGCAGGATCAGTTTGCTGAGACTACATGCATGCGGCCACAGTCTCACACTCTTCATGTACATTCAGTAATCAGCTAATGTAGAATCAGCAGTGAGGAAATATATATTGTAGTGATTTCAGGACATCACCATGTCTAGAACTTTAAGATGTACTAGACTTTAAAGAGGAGAAAGGGCCAATTCAACATGAGTTGCTGTCATACTAGATGCAAAAGACCCAAGCATATGGAACAAGTAGCTCTGCCTGGAATAGTCAATAGAGAAGCAATTTATTTGTTATCTTTCAGAGACATGAGCAGCTTAGACACTAATATATGGAATACATTTCAGTGATTTCAAAAGGTGTTTTCTTGCCAGTAAATCCCAGAGGATTTAGCAGCCCGTCTCCCAACAAATCATTATTTGGTGGATCCCACCCATCTTCCAAGGAGTTCAAGATGGTATATGTGGGGTTTGCCCACTTCATCCTCATGACAGCCTTGTGCCATTGTCTTCAGAGACAACATTGCTGTTTGCTCTTGCCTGTGGAGACCAAAGACTTCCAACTGAAGACCTTTACAATCCCTTTGAGTTTTACATTTTTTGGGGGGGGGGCATTTTTCTGTTGAAAACCAAAAAAAAAAAATTAAAGATCTTTTTTATTGTTAGAGTTGTCAAGAATCTTGCAGCCTTGGTATGTTTTGTTTTCTCTTCTACTGAGAGAGAGAGAGAGCACAGTGTGGCTGGCTCTGAGGTTTATCCTGTACTCAGTGACCCCACTGGAAGTGGATCACCAAACCCCAGAAACGATGTCTGTGACAGGCTGTTTCTATCCACTGAGGGGACCTACACAGCCTCCTATGATTTTGGGGGACCCAGGTTTACTCTAAACTATAAACCTTCCCAGGGCTCTTTTTGTAGAAAAAGCCCAGCAGGAACTCATTAGCATAATAGGCCACACCCAACAGCAGGAACTCATTAGCATATTAGTCCACACCCCTGACAGCAGAGCTCATTACCACATTAGGCCGCACCCCCATGTTACCAGAAGTGTGGTTATCCAGCCACACCCACCTTTTGCTTGTTATTCTGTTTACCTTGTTTGTTGTCAAAACCCAGGGCTGTTTTGTAGCAGGAGCTCCTTTGCATGTTAGGCCACACACCCCTAATGTAGCCAATCCTAATGAGTTTCTGCTGTTGGGTGTGGCCTATTAGGCTAATGAGTTCCTGCTGGGCGTGGTCAACTTGGGAGCCAGCCGGAACTCCGTTCCTGTGCGTTCCTGCCCCAAAATAGCCCTGAACCTTCCCCTCCATTACCAGGTGTTCTAAAGGTAGCAAGTGTCTAGGCTTTGGGTCTGCTGCTGTGAGGTAAGTCTTGTGGTACAGAAGCAGAATATGGAGGTCACTGAAGCAGGAAGTATGTATTTACTTACAAGTAGGTTTCAAGGAACCGATCAGCAGCACAGGTTTCAAAAAAGCCTGTTAATGCTTGGTAATATTAAAGAAAATTGAAAACTAGTTTCTAAATTGATGTGCCGCAGACAGATTTTTTTTTTTGTCTATCTGGAGACCTGTGCTGCTGATCTGTTCCTTGAAACCTACTTGTAAGTAAATAAGTCTTCTTTGTTGTTAATATACACTTCCTGCCTCAGTGACCTCCATATTCTGCACCACAAAACTTGCCTCACAGCAGCAGACCCAAAGCCTAGACACTTGCTGCCTTTAGAACACCTGGTAACTGAGGGGAAGGTTTATGGTTTAAAATAAACCTGGATCCCCTGAAATCATAGGCAGCTGTATGGCCTGTCACTGGAAAGAAAATATATTGAAAAGGTGTCTGCCTGTCAGGGGTATGGAAAAAAACAATCCTTGCCTGTGACTGATCATGGCAGTCGGGTTCCAAGCTCTACAGCTGCCAGCCTCTAGGTAGGGAGTGGGGATCTCCTTTTATTGAAGTGGGCCTTAGGGTTGCCAGCTCCAGGTTGGGAAATACCTGAAGATTTGGGGAGTGGAGCCTGAGGAAGGCAGGGGGAAGACTTCGATGCCATAGAGTCCACCTTCCAAAGTGACTATTTTCTCCTGGTGAACTGCTCTCTGTCACATGTATATCAGTTGTAATCCTAGGAGATCTCCAGCCACTAGGCTTGCCAAGTCCCCCCGGGGGGGCGGGGAAACCCTCGCCCCAGAGGCCCGTTCCCTGCCGCCGGCAGATCGGGCCCCGGGGGGAACTCCAACCTGACGTGCACGTCGCCCGGAAGTGACGTGGGCACGCCGGGCACGCTGGGGGCGGGGCCACGGTCATCTGAGGGATGGCCCCGCGTGCTCCAGCCACCAGCCCCCGCTGCGGCTGAGTTCTCACTTGCCAACCCTACCAGCCACCACCATTACAGTAGAGATTGATAAAAGGCCAAAGAATACTGCTCCCTAACATAAATGGCTAGCTTGTCTAGCATCGAGTGAATAAGTATGATTCATTTAGGCAAGTCTGGACATGCCCAGCATGGCCTCTTTCTGGAGAGACCACCAGAGACATTTTGCCTCTTTCACAAGGTTACCAGCCTCCAGGTGGGGCCTGGAAATCTCCTGGAATTGCAGCTGATCTCCAGATGACTGAAATCAGTTCCCTTGAATGAAATGGCTGCTTTAGAGGGTGGATTGTATGGTATTATACCCTGCTAAGGTCCCTCCCCAAATCCTGCCCTCCCTAAGCTCCACCCCCAAATATCCAGGAATTTCCCAACCAGGAGCTGGCAACCCTATTTTCAGCAGAGGAGCCCAGCTGAGCCTATTTCCAGAACTAAACAATGTGAATTCAGTTACATTAGGACCTGTCTGACAGTCCTTCCATTTTTGTCAGTTGGGATCCTCATGCTATTATTTTAAAGGAACCAGAAAATGGGAAAGCAAGTGGGTTTCCTCCAAGGCTACACCAAATACCAGCAGAAAAAAACTGGAACTGAATTCTTGTATCTTATAACACTTTATCTGCTAAATAGTGCTGCTGTTCTTTGCTTATACAAGATGAAGAAGAGATTGGATTTATACCCCGCCCTTCACTACCCAAAGGTGTCTTAAAGTGGCTTACAGTCTCCTTTCCCTTCCCCTCCCCACAATAGACACCCTGTGTGGTAGGTGGGGTCTTTTGAGAACTGCTCTTGAGAGAACAGCTTCAAAAGAACTGGTAGCTGACCCAAGATCACACCAGCAGCTGTATGTGGAGGAGTGGGAAATCAAACCCAGTTCTACCAGATTAGAGTCCACGCTCCTAACCACTACACCAACTCCTGATTAAAAGTATATTTTTATATTTTGGGAGAATATAAGGCCATTGCTCAGTGGCAGAACGCACATTTTGCATACAGAAGTTCCCAGGTTCAGCACCTGGAATTTAAAACAACTGGGCCTGCCAAAGATCTGGACCTGGGGGCCAAATTACATGTGATATTGGGGAACCATGAAACTTCCAACATCTAGCTGCAAGAAAATCAGATGGAAAGCCCTATGGATCGGGCTCGTGATGCTGGAGAATAAAGGGGTTATCTTTTCATCCTGCATTGCTTCCCTGATCAAAAATGCCCCCCCCCACATACTGTAAGCTTGGGGGGGGACTGTATTGTGAATGTGGCAGAACCAGCCTGCTCTGGCCTGCAGGCCTTGTTCCACCTTGCCCTCCTAGGGGTTCCAAATTTCTTGTAGGGGCTTTTCTTTCACTCTCAGGGTAGCTCGCTACCACCACCAGATAGTTGTAGAGGTTTCCCACTGGGGAGATCAGGGCCCCCAGGTTTCCATTCCATTCCTCTGTGTCTCCCACTAGCCCAGTGCCTGGCTACCACAGAGACAGTTTAATGCCTTGTGTGCCCTTGGAGGAATAGCTGCTTGCCAACCACTCTGGAGCCACTTTTAAAATAATGTGTCCGAAATAGTGGGGGTCTATGCAGTACAGAGAACCACTCCCAGAATCAACAGTTTAAAGTATTTATTAAAAAGAAAATGTTTACAAGCATTTAGCACAGCACCAGACTGAGCAAGGAAAGCAAAAGAAATTGACAGAAATACAAATCCTCTGTCCCTCTCTCTATACATGCTCTGCCAGCTGTTAAAATTGGACAGGCTTTTTAAGCTTAGCTAGTTACAGATCTCTACACAGTTCCATTAGCTTCAAGCTTGTTCCAAGTCTCCCAGATGACCACCTGCTTGCAGACCAGAGCTCAGAGTTCTCCTCAACCCAGCATCCCAATTAAAGAGAGCTATTTCCTGTTGCACTGAGATTTTATCATCTCTGTCTCCCCTCCCACTTGACCCTCATCAGCCCAGGTCAAGGTGGCTTTTCCTATTGTCTCCAGGAATCCTCAGCCTTGCTAGAATTCGACACCTGAGCCTCTGTTGCTTGCTTGGAGAAGGAGGGGGGGAGAAGGGGAAAGTTTTACCATCCCTTTGTCTAAACCTATTAGCATTTGTATGAAGGTAAGCCTGGAAAGCCATTTATGGACTTCCTCCTTCCCAAAGAAAAGAAAAGAAAACTTTTAAAATGCCAAATGAAGATTTGCTGCTTGTCAACCTCCCATGAGAAAATGTATTTCATCACAGTGCCTATATTTTTCCTGCTGTGGTTTTAAGCATTGGGGGGAACTTCAGTTAAGGAAGAGTTAACCCCCTCTCCCCCAGCACCATGGCCCCAATCCACATCACTCCCATCCATGGCTGCTTTCTGCAACTACATTACACGTCACAGATCCCCAGCATCATGTTTACTTTGGTTCCAAGACCCTGGAGAACTGTTTCTAGTGAGAACAGGCAATACTGGGTTATGTGGACCAAAAATCTCGTAAGTGGTTTCTGGCTGTATCACAGGGCACAGGACCAAGCTTTGATCTCCAGTTACAATACTTCTGATCAGGGGTCATTTTGTAGAAAAAGAGGTGCAGGAGCTCATTAGCATAACTTATTAGCATAACTTATTTGCATATGCCACACCCCCTGAGCAGGTGTGTCAGAAGGCAACACCCACCACTCAGGCTCCACTGGACTGTTTTGGATTGCTAGCTAATGGGGGGACGGGGACGTGTGGGGGGGGGGCTCTGCAACTTACCTGGCTGCTTCTTGGTTCTCGTAGCCCAACTGAGAGCTGCTGGGAGCAGGGGGTGGGGCTTGTGGCATGTGCCCGCCCCTGGGCTCCTTACTGCCGGAGCTCTGCTCCTGTGTGCTCCCGCAGGAAATGACCCCTGTTTCTGATCAAGCTGCATCCTACCTAGGAACTTGGTGAGGCACCCCCAAGTGGTTCTCTACTGGTGGGATGCGGGTTTTTCATAACAATTTGCTAAGAACTCAATCCCCAGGTCCACCTGCAATGATAAACATAACAGCACAATGCCTGTAAATATATAAATGTTCTTTTCAGAAAACAGCAGGATTTTTGTTCCTATCACAGTGGGACCCAGGTTCTTTGACAGAGTGATTATTGGGACATAAGATACCTAAGATATGAAAAGTTGAGAATTATTGAAGTAGAATGCACTGGGCTAGCTGAGCCATTGCTCTGATTCACTGTCAGAGCTTTATCTGCTATTAAACTTACAAAGGGATTGCTCTGTTTTAGATTTTTTTATGACCTACATTTCTATTCCTTCTCATCTCTTTGAATCCAGAAAGGTAACAGAATAAACAAAGGAATTGGAATAAAGAATGGACAAGCCAGTCTTCTGGGTGATTTATAAAGGCAGGTGATTGTAGCAGTAGGCACAGCTCAGCTGTAAATTTTGGTCTAGGAGTTCTTGATTAGAGTCAATATTGCCACAGTTGGCAGATGAGGAGTAATGGGTGACTTTTACTAGACACGTGTGACAGGTCATTTAGACTACTTAGAGAACAATCCTAAACAGGTCTGTTCAGAACTAAGTCCCATTATATTCTATGGGGATTACTCCCAGGGAAATGCCTTTAGGATCACAGCTTTAGTGACGGATTACCTTCAACAGTAATGAAGAAAGAGCCAAATGTTTTCCTGACGTGGTTCTTTGCATGAGATTATAGATTGGCCCCTCTACAGGCAGACCATGCAGCTGAGTTGACAGGTCCTAACTAGTTCTTTCTATAAGTACTGCCTTTTGGTAGAAACAGGCAAGTACTTAATGGCACTAGGACTACAAAAGTTTGATTTTTGAAAACATAAGTTTTTTGAGTGGAGCCAGAAACAGAACCTGGCTGACTAGGGATGGAATTTGGAGGACTCTGGTGAATTCTGGGAGGAGGCAGAGCAAAACCTGGTGAACCAGAAGTGGAGAAAGCAGAGCAAAAACTAGAAGGTTATGGAGATACCTATAAGTATTAGGCAGGTATCGATAGAGCCATTTTCAGACACCGGCACTGGCTAGCTGAGACAACGTGGTGTTACTTGTGAGACCAATAAACTACACACAATCACTGTGAGATTTGAGCCTGCCCACCTACCTCCCAACAGGCTACCTTGATAGCCAGTTACAGATAATGGAAATCATCTGGTTTTCTGTAGCCCCCTCCTGCAAAATTTAAAATCCATGTATCCAAAAGAACTAGCCATCGAATGTTCATTCATGCAAGCTTCTTCCAGCTATCAGTGCCCAGTACTTTCAGAGCCCCTTCATTTGAGCATTCCTGTTTTCTTGGGAGGTCTTCCCTTTGCATACTCAGCCGTGTCTATCACAAGCCAAGCCTATGGTTTATCTGTAGGGTATTTAAAAACCATATTTGTTCTGCCAGTTGGGAGAACTGATGGTGGTTCATACTCTAGACTGTACACCTCCCTCCCTGTATTCAACTTGTTTGCTTTGTAACCCCATCAATCTACCCTACATCAGAGGGCAGCCTGTCACACACACATAAACAGGCACCCCCATCTCTGAGTTACTCCAGGGATCCACAAAGGCATTGCTCTTGAGTCTGTGAACAGTCCCATAAAGGGATACACATGTACACATGAGAGCTTGCCTAAAACATGAGCCCTGGATTATGGAAACAAAGCAGCTGTCCTGCCTATGTACAGCATGCCCCCCCCCCCACAGGTAAGTAACAACGTTCTCAGCATCCCAGCACATTCTATAGGGATCTTCTTTCCCTGAGAGCTCCTTTCATCTCTCTGAAGCGCAAAACTTCTCTTCCACATCTGTCCTTTATGGCTTTCTGCTAAAGAAATATTTCCTTTAATGTGTAAGCATTGCTCTGGGAAAGAGATTTATGATTTTTTTCCTGGGACCCTTCACCTGGGTCACCAAGAGCTATTAACTTTGAAGTTATCAGATAGTATCAGTCATTAATACTACATGCATCCTCCAGGCCAGGATATACTTGCCAGGATGCCATCACACTTTTTTTGATAAGAAGAGAAGAAGAAGAAGAGATTGGATTTATACCCCGCCCTTCACTACCCAAGGGAGTCTCAGAGCGGCTTACAAACTCCTTTCCCTTCCCCTCCCCACAGCAGAAACTGTGTGAGATAGTTGGGGCTGAGAGAGCTCTGACAGCAACTGCTCTTTTTCAAGAACAGCTGTGCCAGAACTATAGCTTGCCCAAGGTCATCCAGCAGGTGCAAGTGGAGGAGTGGGGAATCAAACCCAGTTCTCTCAGATTAGAGAAACTCCTAATCAAAGATGGGAAAACTCCCAGTCCTTTGCTTTCAGACTCACCTTCCTGCCCCTCCCCCCCAGGACAACTTATCTAGTGTATAAAAACAGTACTCAGCCAGAGTCCTGTGTGTCACTCCAAGGGCGTCTAGTTGAGTAGCACTCCCAAACCCACAGTTTGGATTCCTTCCTTTGTTTGTGATACGCTAGCCGTTCATGGTCCTACAGCATTGGACTTCTGCGCATCTGGATAAGTAAATATCAACTCAAAAATTCCCTTTTTGTCTCTAGCGCCTCCTTTTTCTGTATAGCCTTGTTTGAGTGTGTCATTTATTTATTTATTTATTTATTTATTTATTTATTTTATTCAATTTATACCCCGCCCTCCCCGCAACACAGGCTCAGGGCGGCTTACAGAGGGGCATGCACCAATATAAAACATATTTAAAATCATTTAAGATCACTACAATACAGATAAAATCAGTTAACCAATTACTAAACAAAGTGCTCTAGATGTTATATCCCAAGATGGCGTATTACACTGCTCTATTCCTCAGCATCATCCGCTCCGGGAACCACTGATGTTCCCTCTTCCAGGGCCAGGTTAAGATGAACAATAATGATGGTAGTGCTTTGGTGTGTATGCTTTTGAATGGTTTGGTGTGTATGCTTTACATCTTTTAGTGTTTTTCAAGAAAAACCATTATCTTTCAAAATGTAGACCTGAACATTGGAGAGCCTTTTCTCTTTGAAACTGACCTCGGTATACATAGGTGTAAAAAGATCCCATCTGTTATACCCAATCCTGCCATTTTTGTCTCTTGCTAATAATTCCCCATCCAAACGGAGACAGGCAGTTCAGTTAACAGCTTGTAAACAAACAGATATTCCAAAAATATCCTAAAATTGAAACGAACTCTGGAAAGGTCTCGCCAGGGAACTTCTTTCTACTCGGAGATGTAGGGAGTGCAAAGCCCTTCTTTTTCTAAGGCATGGCTTTCATACATCATTTATTTATTTATTTCATTAAACTTGTATCCTACCCTCCCCACACTGTAGGCTCAGGGCGGGTACCAACATATATATCTGCAATCAGTGCAGATTTACAAATTGAAACATATTATAATATTTCATTAAAATCAATAAAATCATCAACATTAATCAAGAAGATGGTCAGCATTTAAAACAACACACATCAACAGCTGACAGTGTGGTCCCAATCTGGCTTTTAGGATCTGTGGTCACTGGAGGGGAGGCCAAATCAGAGTGGATTCCTGCAGCTTCAGCTAAAGGCCTGGTGGAAGAGCTCCATCTTGCAGGCCTTGTGGAACTGTAATAGGTCCTTCAGGGCCCTGATCTCATAAGGTAGCTTGTTCCACCTAGGGTTGCCAAGTCTGTTTTTCGCTGCAGCGGGGGACTCTCGGCTGGCGGCTGGAGAACGCACGCGTGCCGCATCCACATCACTCGGAAGTGACGCGACCACGCCAGGCACGCTGGGGGTGGGGCCACAACCATCCGAGGGAAAAGCATAGAGTTTTCCCTCGGATGACCGTGGCCCCGCCCCCAGCGTGCCCGGTGTGGTCGCGTCACTTCTGGGTGATGTGCACATCGGGGGGGGGGACTTGGCAAGCCTAGTTCCACCAGGCAGGGGCCAGGGACAAAAAGGCCCTGGCTTTAGTTGAGGCAAGTCAGACATCCTTAGGGCCAGGGACTACCAGGAGGTGCTGGTTGGTAGAATGCAATGTTCTACAGGGCTCATATGGAGAGAGGCGGTCTTGAAGATATGCAGGCTCCTGGTCATATAGGGCTTTAAAGGTAAGCACCAGTACCTTGAAACAGATCCTGTATTCAATAGACAGCCAGTGCAGATCACACAGCACCGGATAGATATGTGCCCGCACAGGCAGCGACATCAACACCCACACTGCTGTGTTCTACACTAGCTGCAACTTCCAGAGCAGAGTCAAGGGAAGCCCCACTTAGAGGGAATTACAATAATCTAATCTGGAAGTGACTGCTGCATGGGTCACCGCAGCCCAGGGGGGTGAGGTATGGGGCCAACTGCCTGACCTGCCTCAGATGAAAAAAGGCATACTTGGCAGTGGCGGTGACCTGGGCCTCCACAGTCAATGAGGCATCCAGGAACACCCCTAGAAACATATAATTTCAAACTACCTTGAACTATGTAGCATTGAATACAAGAGCATTAGACATAGGATCACATTTGTTTTCCTGACAGCTGTTAGACACTGTATGGAGTAAATCACATTTAAACACCTGCAGACGGAGATCAATGTCTGACCAGAGATTAAAATGAGACATTTGTTTGTAATCAGAAAGAAGTGTTATTTAAAAATAATGTTTAATGAACAATCGAGAGCTTTTAAAGACATTCAAGCCCTTGTTCTATAGGTCCCTTGATAGGGTGGCACGAAATCGGGTTCATGCAGGCCCCTATTAATAGACTTTTAACTGTATGAAAACCTCAGTGACTAACCAACATCATCTCACAGAGCTCAGACCAATGTCTCGATCTGATGGAATCAGAGAGACATGGCACTCTTCCCCCCCTTTCCTTTTCTGATGGAATGAATTTCATGTTTTCAGAGTCAATAGACAATGGAGACCCTGTTGGGAGCAGTGTGAGGGAGTGAGGGAAAGGCTTCAGCTGAGTATAAAATGGCCTCCTTGATTTATTCTCTTTCTGGAGCCACCTGTCATGTTTGAATTGGGCTGCTCCACTGGCCGCAACAATGGAGACCTTAGAGGGGCAAGGGTTTCCTGCAAGAATAGCTACCAGAATTGCATATTTCCTACTCCACTATAACATGTCTCAAAATGAGAGTAATGTGATTAAAGCTTTTAACTGATGCTTTGTCAGTGCAGGCATGTTATCTCTGGATGAGGCAAAGTCACTTCACACATTCTCAGAGGATAGTGTTTCCAGCTCCCAATTGGGAAATAACTGGAGATTTTGGGGGTAGAGCCTGAGGAGGAAGGGGTTTGGGTAGGGGAGGGACTTCAATGCCATAGAGTCCACCTTCCAAAGCAGCTATTTTCTCCAGGTGATCTGATCTGTGTCACCTGGAGGTCAGTCATAATCCCAGGAGATTTCCAGATACCACCTGGAGATTGACAACCTTATTAGGAGGACTTTTCTTCTCATTTCTCTGGTACTGAAAACAGAACTCCAGGACGCACCCAGGTGAGGCCTTGGCACGAGCAAATCAAGAGGGAGCAGAATAGGCACATAGAGCCTGCTTATAACAGCCAGGGGTAGGGATAGGGTTGCTAGCCCCCAGGTCCGGGAGGGGCTTCCCCTGCTCCTGGGGGCTTCAGTATACCCCTGGCCAGCTGGCTGGCAGGGAAAGCCCAATCCCCAATCCCCACCCCCAACAGAACCACTCGCCTGGCCACCCCTCCTCCTCCTCTCCTGCCCAATTTAAAGGTCTTCAGCTGGTTGGCGGGGACCTCATGGCCCACCAACCAGCTGGAGGGCCCTTTCAATCTATCAGGAGGGAGGGAGAGGAGAGGTTGTGGGCCACACATTTGGCTCACAAAAAGACCCTTTAAAAAGTCTTTTTGTGAGTGGGGGGGCTGTGGCACACGGGAAATTTCCCCCAGCCCCCACCCCACTTGCACAAAGACTCTTTAAAGGCTCTTTCTGCAAGCCAAGCATGAGGCCCGCAACTGCCCCTCTCCCTCCTTCCTGATAGATTGAAAGGGCCCTCCAGCTGGTTAGCGGGCCATGTGGTCCCCGCCAACCAGCTGAAGACCTTTAAATTGGGCAGGAGAGGAGGGGGAGTGGCCGGGTGGGTGGTTCTCTTGGGAGTGGGCTTTGGGGTGTCCCCCCCAGAATGCCCAGAATGCCCCCCCCCAGATCCCCCTACCAGAGTGACGAGGGGATCTGGCAACTCTAGGTAGGGAAGAATTGTAGAAAAACTTGTTTTGGGGAAAGGTGGAATGGAAATGACGATAGATTTTAGAAGGGAAACAGTTATATATGTGTGTTACCTGGTTGTAGGTTGATGGTGTGTTCACTGGTTAATTTTTACAGAAAGAGGTGATGGTTTTCTCCCTAAATCTGTACAGGAATTATGACACCACTCTGTAAACCAGCTTCTTAACTGGGGTGGGGGGAGAACAGGTTGCATTTGTTCACTGGAGAGGCAAATGTGCTCTGTGTATGTTCTGTGCATGTTCTTCTTGCTTAAGAATTCTAAGCCCAGTTGTAGTGATTTATGTCCGGCTAGTTCCCCAGCAACTGTAAATGGGAACAGGTGATAAAGTAACAGACTTTCTGGTGCAAAATTCAGACTGCAATCTTAAGGGCACTGTCCTGGGGGTAAGCCCCATCAAATAAAATGGGACTTGCCTTGAAGTAGACCTACCTAGGGTTGATCCCTCAATCTCTTAGGCCTGACCTATACATGCAGTTGTTTGGGATAATGGAAGTCTGAAGTGGTAGAATGGGCTGTACCACCAGGTTGCATGTGAGGAGAGGATCCCCAGGTAAGAACTCCCGAGGAATATAACAGCAGATTAAGGCGACTTCCACTTACAGGGAATTATTTGTGTGCAATAACTCTCCCTCTAATTCTGTTTCATGCATAGACCAGGCCTTAAAGCAAATATAGACAGGCTGCTTAAATCCCTTTCTAGTATCTGTTTGTGGTATAGCGATGTCCTTGGAATTTCTAAAATGTTACCATACATTTGCTCAATAATCCTTACAACAACCCTCAAATAAGGCCAATACAATTGTCTCAGAAGAAGGATGAGAGAATATTGATTGCCTAAGGCCACTCTGGGGCCATGCCGGCTTATAGGTTAAGACGCTGAACTGCAGACCGGAAGGTCTGTAGTTTGGCAGTTCGAGACCCTAGTGCTGCGTGATGGAGTGAATTCCCGTCTCTGGCCTCAGCTCCTGCCAACCTAGCAGTTCAAAAGCAAGAAATTGCAAGTAGATAAATAGGTACCGTTTCAGTGGGAAGGTAACAGCGTTCTGTGTGCCTTGGCATTTAGTCATGCCAGCCACATGACCACGGAAACGTCTTCGGACAGCGCGGGCTCTTCAGCTTGGAAACGGAGATGAGCACTGCCCTCTAGAGTCGAATTCAACTAGCTTTTGAGCAAGGGAAACCTTTACCTTTACTAAGGCCTCTCTACGGTTTCTAGAGACCAGTTCTGTTGGTACAAATGATCCCATATGTTCAATCATTTACCACAACTATCTCTCTTATGGAATTTGTTGTGTTTTTTTTAATGGAACTATGAATTCTCATTGGAGATGCCAAACCTCCTACTACTTTACATTAATATCCAACCTGGGATGAAAACGGACAGTGAAATCACAGTTGCTGACTTTCAGCTCTTTAAAGCTTATTTCTTGAATGAGTAAGCAAACCAGTAGTTAATGTTGGGTAAAAAACTGGAAGGCTTCTAGTGTTTCACATCTTCTTAGTTGGCCTTGGTTCAAAACCCATTTGACTTGCCTTAGACTCTGGCGAAAACAGGTATAAACTCTCACCCAAGACTTCACCCATTGCCGTTGTCTCCACAGTCTGTGCCTGAGCTAAGTAGACCTCATGGTGCTACCAGCAGTTTGCTCAGCTTGCTCCCGGCCAACAGTGATCCTCCTCCAGGAAGCATCCCACCAGGCACTTTCCCAGTGTTAAAAGGCCATTCTGCCTCTTGTTGTATAACATCCTGGCTGTCCTTGTCAAGCATGCTTTTTGCATCATAAGGGGAAAAAACCCCTTTCTGAATGAATCACAAATCATACTCTTTTCCAGGTTTATGAGTTGATGTCTTAGGCTTGATATAAAGTAAAGGTAGGGTCCGACTCTAGGGTTGCGGTGCTTATCTCCGTTTCAGAGCCGAAGAGCCAGCGCTGTCTGAAGACATTTCCGTGGTCATGTGGCCGGCATGACTAAACACCAAGGCGCACGGAACGCTGTTACCTTCCCACCGAAGTGGTACCTATTTGTTGTTGTTGTTCAGTCGCACAGTCGAGTCCGACTCTTCACGACCCCATGGACCAGCTCCCGCCAGGCCCTCCTGTCTTCCGCCGTCCTCTGAAGTTGGCTCAATTTCATGTTCGTTGCATCGATGACACTGTCTAACCATCTTATCCTTTGCCGTCCCCGTCTTCTTTGACCTTCAATCTTTCCCAGAATCAGGGTCTTCTCCAGTGAGTGCTCCCTTCTCATTTGGTGGCCAAAGTATTTGAGCTTCAGTTTCATTATCTGGCCTTCCAGAGAACAGTCAGGGTTGATTTCTTTTATGATTGACTGATTTGATCTTCTTGCGGTCCAAGGGACTCTCAAGAGTCTTCTCCAGCACCATAGTTCAAAAGAATCTATTCTTCGGCGCTCGGCCTTCCTTATAGTCCAACTCTCGCAGCCATACATGACTACTGGGAATACCATTGCTTTGACCATGCGGACTTTTGTTGGCAGGGTGATGTCTCTACTTTTTATCATGCTGTTTAGGTTCGCCATTGCTTCCCTCCCAAGAAGCAGGTGTCTTTTAATTTCATGGCTGCTGTCACAGTCTGCGTTGATCTGGGATCCCAGGAACATGAAGTCTGTCACTACTTCCACGACTTCCCCTTCTATTTGCCAAGGAGTGATGGGGCCGGATGCCATGAACTTGGTTTTTTTGATGTTGAGCTTCAAGCCCACTTTTGCGCTCTCCTCCTTTACCCTGAACAAGAGGCTCTTTAGGTCCTCTTCACTTTCTGCCATTAGAGTGGTATCATCTGCATATCTGAGGTTGTTGATCTTTTCCCCAGCAATCTTAATTCCCGCTTGTGATTCATCCAGGCCAGCATTTCGCATGATGTACTCTGCATATATATTGAATAAGCAAGGTGACAATATACATCCTTGTCGTACTCCTTTTCCTACTTGCAATTTATCTACTTGCAATTTCTTGCTTTCGAATTGCTAGGTTGGCAGGAGCTGGAACTAGAGATGGGAGCTCACTCCGTCATGCGGCACACTCGGGTCTCGAACTGCTGAACTACTGACCTTCCACAGCCTGCAGTTCAGCATCTTAACCACTTGAGCCACCGCAGCTCCACCGCAGGCTTGATATGGATAGTTCTAAATTCTTGCAGAACTTGTCTGTTCTCTGAGCAACCGACTGTGCATCTGCGGGGAATTGTACCTTTCAATATGTTAACAACATTTATGGGAGGGATCACATCTCATGACATCTCTCTGATGTTTAAGGGGAAATTGCTGCCAAAAGTCTATTATTCAGATTAATTCCAGTCCTCCCACACACTTTGCCTTTGTGCTAAAAGTGAAACATCCCTGACTTACCACACTCTCACTCATTTGGATGTAATCACATTTGGAAAAACAGCAGAACTGGTGTAATGCAATAAAGATGGTCTCACTTCCAAAACAGCAACAGGAAATGATGGAATTCAAATACATCAAACAAGATTTTCTTTGAGCCATGATTTGACGGCAGGGAGCAGTGATCTCACTATCTTTTCCACCAAGAAATTCAAATGAACAGTTCCCAGATTTTAAAAGAAGCTTCCCTCTGGCAGTTCCAACACATTGGAAGTTCATTCAAATGTACCATAAGCAGTTTTCCTTAGACCAGGACAGGCCCGTAGCCCGAACATTTTTATGGGGTGTGTGTGTAAATGAGTACAGTGGTGGTGAGGACATCATTATTTATTTACTTTATTTTGAATAAGCTATGATGTAGTGCAAAGTCTTTACAAGGGATCATTCTACAACAATAATCCATTTTGTTTAAAACCAATTTTGTTTTAAACCATATATCCCCTTTGAAATATACTGGGTTCAGACGTGTTCAAGTGATCAGCTCATAGTTTTTTAGTGATTCAGCAAGAGAAAGAAGACTGAGAAACCCCTGGCCGAAGCTGGGTATTTATGCCTGAAAAAGGTCACACCCAAAACACACCCCACTCCCAACTATAGGCTATTTACACTACATTGTTTCCCAGTTGGGTTACTCTAGGATCCCAGTCACACTACTGGTCCATTCCAGGATCCTAACAAGCTATTGTTATGCATCCCCAAGCTAAGTCCTTTTGCAAGTACAGTTCAGGCTTAATACATAACACCCTTCCTTTATTTACACATGATGAACAGAGTCTTGTGAACGCATGAAGACCGTCACCCCCATATTGTCCCACTTTCACTTTCCTGGGTTGCAGTGTGCCAAATGGGAACCTCCCCATCAATGTATGAGTGGCCATTTCTTCCTCTGAGCATGAAATGAGGCTTTGGTAACAGAGATCACAGAAGAAGGTGCATTTTCTTCAATGGATGGCCCCTTTGATTCACAATACCACCTTCCACTGAACTCACCCCCCGAAACCCAAAACCGTGCTCTCGTTTGGCTCCACATAACTTACTACAGGAAGACTTAAGGATATCTATAGGCACTCAGGCTGGAATGCAATAGGGTTATGAACCTCCAGGTGAGGCCGCCTGGAGGTCTCCCAGAATTACAAGTGATCACCAGACTAGAGAGAACACTTCTGCTAGAGAAAATGGCTACTCCAGAGGATAGACTTTATGGTATTATACCTGATTAATGTCCCTCCCCCACCTTCCCCAGGCTCCATCCCTGAAATCTCCAGGAATTTCCCAACATAGAGTTGGCAATACTAGTGAATATGTGCACACACGCTTTTCCTTCACAGCTACAGCCTGCCTGGTATACAGGGGAAAGGTGGCTTTTTTGGTTCATGCAGGTGAGAAGATGGGGAGGCTCCTCTCTACAGATACAGAGACTGACTGAGCCCAGTTAAAAGAGAAGGCACTGTTGCCAGCACCAATTCATTATCACCGTTTTACAGTGATTTTAAAATGCTGTGATGCCTCAATCCACTGTGGGTTTGTGGTGCAGAACTCTTCCCCACCCCACCCCACATGTTTTCAAGGGCCAAAAAAGCTGCAGGAGCACCAGCACACATTGTAAAATGGTCATGAGTCCACTTGTGAAAGACAGAATACAGAGGCGGTGGCTGCTGCCACCCCCCCCCCTCTGATTCCATCCACCTTTGAACACTCCCCACCCAGGCTAAAATACAGCCCCCCTCCCAAGCTTCCATCATAATGTGTTACAGTGCTGGGACTTCCAGTTTCGGCACTCTCAAAGGCAGCCACAATCCTCGGTCGCTCCCAAGGAAGCGGACTGCAAGCCTGCGAAGGGGAGGGGGTGCAAATGTCCACGCTCCCCATGAGCTCTGGGAATGAGCTCCTAGCCATGGGGATTAAATTTGCCTCCCCCCCCCGCATGAAGCTGGCGGATCAAGGTGTCCTGTTGCCCCGTAGGTCCTCCCGCAGAGCTCCCGAATGGGACTAGGAACAGCACACCAGATCAGGCGTTTGGTGATCCAGTGGAATGGGAAAAAAACAAAACTCTGAAATGTGAGTTTAAATTTTTAAACAAGAATCACCAAATTGTGGCGGAAACCCTCCCTTGAAAAGCAAGGGGGGCGGGAACCCTCCCCTGATAAGAAAAGACTGTAAGCGAACTTTAACACTGCAACAAGGGAGGGGGGAAAATTGAAGCAAGAGAGACTGAAACTAAAATAATATAAGTACTTACTAAACTGAGCTGAGAGAATCAGAAACTGTAGTAACTTTTAAGAATTGTAAACAATCTCAAAGATGGTGCCCACAAAGAAGGATGAGAAAGACAAGCAAGTTAAATCAAAACTTCTTCCCAGAAATACAGGGCCAGCGAGTCCTTCTCTTAGACAGGACACAACTGCGGAGTTACAAAACATGCTGTTGGAAGCATTGCGACCCCTGCTGGAGCAAGTTACAGCACTGCACAGCAAACTTGACACACAGCAAATACAACTGTCTGAAATAGCCAGAAAAACAGACAAGACGGAACAAGAAGTAAAAGAAGTAAAAGAAGTAGATGCCAACACTAAAAAACTTAAAAAGAACTGCAGGTGATGGAAAAGAAGAGATTGACAGAGGAGTCTCAACTGTTACAGCTGCAAACGGAAAGAGCCAGCTATGTTCTAAGATTTCAAGATGTTCCTGTACTTGGACCTATGACAGATATAAAAATGGAAATTTTACAAAGCGAAATAGATATGATATACAGATCATATCCGGAATATATAAGAAAAAATAATCTGCCTGGGGAAGTGATTATTAGATTCTCGAGAAGACAAGTGAGAGACCAAATTCTTAAAGCGACAAACAGGACCACCTTGAAGATCAAAGAGAAAGAAATAAAAGTATTAAAGGACATTCCATTTGAAATAAGAAGAAAAAGGAGAAAGTACAGAAACATAGAGATATTTTTACAAAAGAAAAACATCCCCTACAGATGGCTGGTATCCGAAGGGTTAATTTTTTAATTTATGGCTGGAAAAGAAAAAAATGGCTGTTGAAAAGGCACGAGAATTTCTACATCTACATAGTTGTCCATCAGGAGAGGTTGAAGTGGAGAAAGAAGACAGCACCAAGGGCAGCGAAGAAGAAGGAGAAGCGGCATCCTTGGAAGAAGACTCAGACTCTAAACTACGGGCGGCTGCCCCGAAGACTAGCTATCATTTGAGAACGACAAAGCTTACAAAATAAGATGATATTACACTCTGAAAATGATCAAAATATATTGATATAAGTCTTATATTGTTTTTAGTAAGAAGTTAGAAGCAGAGGTGTTTAAAATCACATTATTAGCTTTAATTGATTTGATGACCACATTCAAATAATTTTTAAGCATTTAAATACTGTAAGCTTATAATTTTAAGTAGTATGTAAGATCACCATCTCTTGGGTTTTTAGAGGGTTTTCTTTACTTTCTCCTGTAGTATGTAGTTTCCTACCCTGATTTCGTTGTCGTTTTATAGTTTGCAAATTTTATAGAAATGCAAATTTTAAAAAATCCCCCTTTGGGGGACCCAAAAAAAAGTGTTATTTTATTTATTTATTTTTCATATTTGTATCCTGCCCTCCACAATGGGCTCAGGGCGGCTAACAAGGGCAAGGTAATAACCATGCCATAATTAAAACATAATATACATAATAACTTAAAACATATCATACATACTAAAACATCAATATTTAAAAACAACGGTGCTCAAACAACATCTGATATCATAAATCCAAAGATGGAATCAACACAGTTCCAGGTGGTACTTCCCATGCTGCTGATCAGAGGAATCCATGACTGGCATGGACTAGCAAGCTAAGGTGGGAAAAGAATTGTGTCACCTGCTTCAGAGCACAGCAGGAGCGACTACTTTGTGCAGGAAGCAAAGTGCAAAGGGAAGTCTGAGAGGGATGAGGAAAAGAGACTCTCTCACTCATTGGCAAAGCCTGGGAGGGAAGTGGGAGGAGGGAAGGAGAATCTTTCCCTCATTGGCAAAGCCTGGGAAGGAGGTGGGAGGATGGCAGGAGAATCTCTCCCTCATTGGCAAAGCCTGGGAGGTAGACGGGAGGGGAAAAGGAAATGCCCTTTCTCATTGGCAGCAGTCTTGTGACAGGTTTTACTACAAACTAGAGCTGATTGGAGGGGCATGACAAAATATTGGTGGGATCCTGCCCCTTTGTGCACCACCATGGCCATGGGCCCGGACCAGGGACAAATATATAGAGCAGTGGGGCTGAAATATGCTTCTTTGTAAACAGGATGTAGTGGTCTCATAATCCAAGAATGCTAATAACCAATAACCAGGCCTCTCCAGTTCTAGGATCTGGGCCTGTCTTCCAAGGTGTAGTTGGCAGAGGGTCATTGCATGCATCCAGGTGCTGGCAGTTCAAAGCCACGGAAATATATCCCCCGATAATACATGCTGGGAGGATGTGATGAATTTAGCAGCAGTTTAGACACCTAGTTAGGAGGGGAATCAAATTAGCAGCCAGCTTAAAAAAAACCCAGATAGAAGAAGGCAAAAGCCAATTGGTTTCAACACTAAATGGCTGTGGTAATCAAGACTTCACAGGCAGCTGAAACAGAGGGGGTGATTTTACCTCATTTCTCAAGTTAAAAGAGATGGCAATTCAGCACAGCCTCCAGTGCATTTTAATCTAGGCTATTAGTCTGCAAAGCTTAAGGAAAGTATCCTTAGCTTCACAGCTTCTAGGAAGGTAAAAGTAATATGACTGCCTATATAACTAAGGTTTATGGCTCTATGTTTTCAAGGGATTAGTGGCATCTCCCATAGGTGTAAAGTTCGTGGGGGCGGCGGGGCGTCAGCCTTCCCCGAAATTTTCAGGAAGGTGCTCCGCCTCCCCCGGGGGCAACTGGTTCCAGCCACCCTTGCTCCCCCCACCCCATTCTGAAACTATGTTCAGCGGCTGGGTTGGGAGCGGAGGGAGGGAGGGAAGTTAGGGTGGGGGCTTGCTTCCTCCTCAGCTCCCAGCAGCTCTTAGTTCTGCCGGGCTGCACGTAGAGTATGGCTTTCCTGGTTTCCTACATGCGTGCACAAAGGTAGGAAGCATGCTTGCCCGGGCTCTCCCTTACTGCTGAGTCCTCGAGGCGCATTCGTTCAGCCCGCCTCTCTGCCCCCCTCAGTCTCCAGATATTTTCCAACACAGACCTGGCAACCCTAGACTATATACTGGTACCAGTTTCAGTTAATTTTCACTTAAACTACTTATCTGCTCAAACCTCTAACCTCCCTCACCATCCAGTATGTGTAACTGCGAACTCTGTTGGTTTGTGATGGAACTCACATCTACCCTTTCTAGATTAACTCCCCCCTTTCCCCTTTTCATTTAGATTTACACTTGAAATACCCGGGGATGCCAGCCTCCAGGTGGGACCTGGGGTTCCCCCAGAATCACAGCTCATCTCCAGACTACAGAGATCAATTCCACTCAAGAAAATGGATGCTTTGGAGGGTCGACTCTATGGCATTGTACCCCACTGAGGTCCCTGTCTTCCCGAGGCCCCATCCCCAAATCTCCAGGAGCTTCCCAACCTGAATCTGGCAAACTTAACCCCCCCCTATCCCTCACTGGTTGCCAGGTCCTATATCGCACCAAGCCTTGACTCCTTCCCCCTCAGCTTGCCCCATAAGACTTCCCAGCCTGTGACTCATGACAGCTCATGTCTTTAAAGTGCCTCTAATTTCTTGTCCCCCATGCCATACAACTAGCCTATCCAAACCTATGAACAGCTTCTGAATTATACTTTTTATTATATGTCCCACTGACAAACCATAACACATAATAAAATGGTACTCAGGGTCTCCTAGGTTCTCAGACTCTGGGGACTGAGGCTCACATTAGATGTCATAACTTTTAATGAGTTGAGTCTGGGTCACACCCACCCTGGGGCTCAGTAAGCAGCTGAAGGTAGATTTTAAGTCCCAGATAGGTTCCATTACCTCTCCATTTTCATCCTACACCCAGGCTGCCTCAACTATCAGTAAACTAGAACAGAGATGAACAAACTCCCACCAGTCCGATCATGGCCTGATCGACATTCACAATTATGCAGCCAATTTATTGGTGATCAGATTGACTATTTGTCTACCCATTTTTGGCTGTTCAAAGGGTGGCTGCACATACCTAGTACAACTGCATGTACAGTCAATCAGCTTTCTCACATATACAATCACACACAGCCCAATGCATACATCTTTGCTCAGCAACATAAACTCAGAGTTAAATCTATCATGAGTTGATTTATAAAGTGCTAAAAAAGATTTTTTTAAAAAGGAATCCTACCTTTCATAGCTTCCATTAATGAATTCTGAATCACTGCCAATATGTGATTCGGCAGGGTTTTTGCATTGTAGCTTCCCTAATTTACTTATTTTACAAAATTTATATCCTGCCTTTCGGCCTCACATGAGCCACCATGGTGGCTAACAAATTAAAACATACATGATAAAACCACATTTTAAAACCATGAAAATCAGCCACCCCTCCCCAAACACACATCATTAAGCCAATTAAAAACAGCTAAAATATGTAAAAAGATGTAAAAATGTGTCTGATTTTCAACAGTTTGAAAATCAGTGGATAAGGTTGCAGATATGCAATTAGGAACTGCACAAGTGCAAAAGGAGTTGAAAGATTAAGGTACATGCATATCTGCAGTGCAAGACTATGTGCAGCATAACAGCACTGCAAATGTGTAAAATATAAGGCACCAGAACATGGAAGTAACTACCAAATGAATACACAGGTGCAAATGTTTTTTTTTTAATGTTGCAGCCAAGCCAAACTGCAATGTTTATGAAATCATGTGTTGTTGATGCAGTAATAGATACCTGAGAGCCAGTTTAGTGTAGTGGTTAGGAGCACGGACTCTAATCCAGGAGAACTGGGTTTGATTCCCCACTCCTCCACATGCAGCTGCTGGTGTGACCTTGGGTCAGTCACAAGTTCTCTCAGAGCTGTTCTCTCAAGAGCAGTCCCCGAAAGAGCTCTCTCAGCCCCACCTACCTCACAGGGTGTCTGTTGTGGGGAGGGGAAGGGAAAGGACTGTAAGCCACTCTGAGACTTCAAGTGAAGGGTGGGGTATAAATCCAATCTCCTCCTCTTCCTCCTCCTTCTTCAGAATCAAACTAAACTCCCCCATGTTGGTAGTCCATCGCCCCTCCACTAGCAAAGATTGGATCACTTTTTCCCAAACTTTTCTGACTTTTACACACACACGTGGGCAGGAAGATGGAGGGACTTACTGCCCCTTAACACCCCAAATCCTGCACAAACACTTGGAGGAATTGTACGCTAACAAGCCAACCAAGCAGGATCAGAGAACAGCTCAGCAAATAGGAAGAAGGGAAGGGCTCTGAGGTAGCCTTCTCAGTTTTAATTGTTCTTTTGCTGGTTTTATATCACTGTATCACCAGTTTCTGGGAAGGGTGGTAAAAAATCCAAACAACAACAACAACAACAACAATAATAATAATAATGCCAAATGTCCAGGGTTTTCCAGTTTAACACCCACAACCTTCCAGTTTCCATGCACATTGACCAGAAGTTGATGAGAAAGCAGAACTACAAACAAAATCCACTACTTTTGCTAGTGGCTGGTAGTGGATTCGTCTTCTCCAGCTTCTGGCTTGATGTTCACCCTCATCTGTATACCCATGATCTTACATTAAGCTCACACCCCTTCCTCCCAGACACAGAAAGACGTAGTTAACCAGGATGATGGGTCTGTAAGCAAAGATTGGCAACTCTAACTAGCAAGGATCACAGCTAATGTGGACCAGAAAACTACTTTGCATGAAGTTCAAGACAAATCAAATGATGAAACCTGGGGATCAGCTCACTGAAATCACAACTATCAAATGTGGTAAGTCTGACAGGTGAACTCATTTGTGGTGAAATCCATGGCATCCCTAAACAAGAGGCAAACCAGTTGCTGTTATAACAATATATATCATAACTCATCTCTCCCTTATAATAAAAGAGTTTTGGGTGCCAAAGTTCTAAAATGCACTCCTTTAGTGTTAGGCCGAAAAAACTGCCACTCGGAAGACACTGGCTGGGTTCATTGGCTGCTTTGTGCAGTCCCGGCCAGCGTTCCAAGGTCATTTACATATGGAAGCTGATTGGACTACACTCCATTCCACACCTGAAACTCCCCCCCCCCCCCGCAAGGCAGTTGGAATTTTCAGTTGGGAGAGGAGAATGATGTCAGCTGCTCCCTAGGCAGAGGCTGTGTGTGTGTGTGGGGGGGGGTTTGTAAAACTTAAGACAGACAGGCAGATACGGTTGCCAACTCCAGGTTGGAAACTTCCAGGATATTTTAGGGATGAAGCCTGCTGAGGGTGGGATTTGAGGAGGAGGAGGAAGAGGGGGACCTCAGATAGATACAATGCCATGCTGCCCACACTCCAGACAAGCTGTTGCCAGTCTCCAGGTGACAGCTGGAGAGATCTTAAAGCTTTGGTGCTACTTCAAAGTTCCCCAGGAGCCCAAAACAGAGAAGTGTTTTGGAAAATCTTGAGGAATTGTTTGGTGCATTTACGATGGGGCTCCTGGGGAACTATTGTTGCCAATCTTGGCCCAGCAGCCATCAAACCATTCTCTTCAACCCCCTGCTGTGCAGCTGACTTTCCCCTAGGGTTGCCAATCTCCAGGTGGGACCTGGAGATCTCCCACTGCTACAATTGATCTCCAGATGACAGAGATCAGTTCCCCTGGAGAAAATGGATGCTTTGGAGGGTAGACCCTAT
>NW_015176487.1:113248-114631 GCF_001447785.1 Gekko japonicus | reverse complement strand
GGAGCCGCGGTCGCCCGGGCCGAGATTGGGGGGGCAAGGCGGGCGACAGAAGGCCGATGCCTCCGTCGCCCGGCCCTCTACAGAATCCACCCCCCAAACCTCCAGGTATTTCCCTCCTTAGAGCTGGCAACCCTACATTCCCCTCAGTGCCTGTTGGTAGGCAACTAAGCTTGGTCCTGTCACCTACTTTGGCCTTTGGGAGAAAACACATTGGGGCCAGTCCTGATAGGGTTGCCAACTCCAGATGGGAAATTCCTGGAGACTTGAGGGATGGAGCCTGAAGAGGGTGAGGTTTGAGGAGGGGTGGGACCTCAGACAGGTACACTGCCATAGACTCCACCCTCCAAACCAGTCAGTCCCACATAGGGAACCATTGTTGCCAATCTCCAGGTGAGGGCTGGAGAGCACTCAGTATTACAACTGTTCTGCAGAAGGGAGGGCAGAAGTCAGCTGAAGTCAAAGGGGCAGATAATGGTAGGTTGGTGGCTAGCTGGGAAGGAGATGGGGTTGCCAACTACATGCTGACAAATTCCTGGGGATTTGAGGGGTGGAGCCTGGAGAGGGTGGGGTTTGCAGAGGGGTGGGACCTCAGACAGGTAGAATGCCATAGACTCCACCCTCCAAACCAGCCATTTTGTCCTGGGTAACAATTGTTGCCAATCTCCAGGTGAGGGCTACAGATTACTCACAATTACAACTGCTCTTCAGGTAGCAGAGATCAGTTCCTCTGGAGAAAACGCTGCTTCTACAGATCTCTTCCTTAGAGATTAGTAACTATGGCCTCACCTGAACTTCCTTTCTCTTTACTTTTTCTTGATTTCTTCTTCATTAGCCTTGTGTGTGTTATGTGTGTGCTTGTATGTTTATTCATTTATTTCCCTTCTATATATATAAAAAAGAAAGTCCCCCCACCATAAAATCAATGCCCAGGACAAACCGCTGGACCTAGAGACACCACATTTGGGGAGAGTGCTCTTACCACGGCGTAGGTGCTCGCTAAGAAGAGAATTTTAGAAATTCGACCCCTAAGTGCGTCAAAAGCGGGAAAATGTGCTCCCCCATTGATTCCTATACAGCTGCCAATCGGGAGTGGCTAAGAACCACAGGTGAAGCAAAGCTGCTGGCCCAGCCTCTCTGATGGCTTCCAACACACTCCCCCCACCTCCTATACCTAACAGGCGGTTGTCTGTCAGGTGCAGCCCCACCTCTACAGTGGCTTCTAATAATCCTCCCCTCCCCCTCCTATGCTGCACAGGCAGCTGCCTGTCAGGTGTAGGAGAGGAGGTGGGATGGCTTCCAACACACTCCCCACACCTCCTACACCTAACAGGCGGTTGTCTGTCAGGTGCAGCCCCACCTCCACAGTGGCTCTTAATACTTCTC
>NW_015176487.1:89670-113237 GCF_001447785.1 Gekko japonicus | reverse complement strand
AGAGGCAGCTGCCTGTCAGGTGTAGGAGAGGAGGTCGGATGGCTTCCAACACCCCCACCTCCTATACCTAACAGGCAGTCATCTGTCAGGTGCAGCCCCACCTCCACAGTGGCTTCTAATACTCCTCCTCCTCCACTCCTACACTGGACAGGCAGCTGCCTGTAGGTGTAGGAGAGGAGGTGAAATGGCTTCCAACACACTCCCCCCACCTCCTACATCTTACAGGTGGTTGTCTGTCAGGTGCAGCAGCGGTTGCAGGGCACTTAAAGCTACATGGGAGTCTGCCCCAGCAGTAACATCTTAGTGATCCTGCCAGCCCTGCCTCCACAGTGGCTCCACAGTGGCTTCTAATACTCCTTCCCCCCTCCTCATCCTACACTGGACAGGCACCTGCCTCTCAGGTGTAGGAGAGGAGGTGGGATGCTTACAGCCGCCGGGGAGGTATGCTCAGCAGGATTGCTTTAGCACTGCTGCTGGCCCAGCCTCCCCGATGCCTTTAAATAAAACAGGCCAGTGTCTGTCAGGTGTAGGAGCAGGGCCAGGGTATGAATGTTTATGGGGAGATAGTAAAGGACGTTTCTAGGAGCCATTTCATTGTGTGCCTCCCTCATGAACCTGAAGAAATGTCCACCATATCTCCACTCCCTCACACCAACTCCCCCTCACACCTCTCACCTCTTACTGCCCCCAAGAAAGCTCCTGGCAAACATCGAGCCAGATACACCAACGCTACAAGGAGGAGGCAACTTAGGAATGCGGCAAAGACATTTGCACATAGTGTTCCTGCAGTGCACTGAGCTGCACAGGCCAAGTAGCAGCCAGATCACCCTGAGGTGCTCAGAACAACACAGTCTCCATATGAGCAAACCAATCCAGGAACACAAGTAGAGAGGCCATCACTTTCGTGGAAGGTGGCAGGAGTTGACTTAACAGACAACTGCTTCTTAAATTCACCAAGCAGCCTGGCGATCCTAGCACCTGAGGGCGGAACCACCAACGTGGTCTAGAGCTAGGTCCTTCAGTAGAGAGAAAAAAGTATGTATGTCTCACTTCATTTCTTACACTACAATCTTCTCTATTAGAATTCCTACAACAAATGCCACATTTCAAATTTCACATCATCAGTATTATAACTGGATTTATGGAACTTAAATACCATAGCGAAGCACCGGTATCAGGCTAGTTTCCATATAAAAGAAGAGGTAGGCCTATAAAAAGCATCCTGGAAAACTGTTTTTGTACTTCATTCATTCATTCATTCATTCACATTTATATCCCACCATTCCTCTTGGTTCAAGGTGGAATAATAATAGTTAAACATCCCCAGTGAAAAACAAAGATAAAATAGCAAGCCCCCAATCCACCCCTTCCCTCCCCACCTGGATTTTGACTTCTCTAAATAAAGAACACAAGTCTTACTTTTCATGCATTATTCTCCCAACCCAGTAAGTCAGTCTTGGTGGTTATTAGTGGTTTGCTAATGAAAAAGATCCATGGTGACCTAAATTAATCTGAACAAAATTAAGAAGAACTCATCCAATGATGTTGATGGGCACTAGGCTCAGGATGGACAAAAGGAAATATTTCAATGACTGATTAAAATGTGGAATTCACTGACAGACTGCTTTAAAAGGGGATTAAATAGATCCATGGAGGATAGGTGTATTAGTGGCTACTAGCCATGGTGACTATAGGGAACCTCCATGTTTAGAAGTAGTAAACCTCTGAATTCCAGTGCCAGGAGGCAACATCAGGGAAAGACCTCAGCCTCTATGCCTTGCTTTTGGCCCTCCAGAGTAACTGGTTGGCCACTGTGTGAGACAGGATGCTGGACTAGATGGACCACTTCTTTGATCCACGAGGGCTCTCCATATGTTCTAATATGGATAATATGCATCTTATTTTGCCTTTTTTGTTGTTCAATCCAAGCTGAAACTCCTTGGAAAAGTTCTTAGCAACATAAGATGTCATTCCCTTTGGTCGATAACATGGACACTTTTTCAGCACTGACAGTTTCCATGTTGCCAAAAGACTTTCAGCGCATTCCCATAGGGATCAAAGGAGGAAATTGCCTTCATGGGCTTCTGGTGCTGCAGCAGAGATGCCTTCTGTAGCTTCATTAATATAATTGAAACAGGATTTTCTTTAGCGCCACTTGAGTAGCTGCTAAGGGGCTGATTATACGGACTGTCTCTCAAGGCAAGATTTCACCCTGGGATTGCCTTGAGCCCCAGGGGTATTCCTAAGCAACAGAGAAATCAAGACTCACTTTGGGCCATCCCTTAATTGCTCAGATTATGGTTAATGCTAATGGGACAGCCATTTACATCCAGTAGCCTCTTAATGGCCAGCTAGTCTAGCCATGCTGACACACCAGGCATTCATCTTGACAAATGCCCACCAGACAGGGAGCCTCAAAGCAGCTGAAAAGGCATGAATCAAGTCTATGTTCAAATAAATGCCTTGGGGCTAAGTAGAAACTATACAGTATGGCAGCAGCAGGAGGCAGTGGACAGTAGATTCCCCGGTGTCTGGCTATGAGTTTAAATGAGGCAACACGCCAGGTTAAAAGGCAAGGGAGATCTATCAAGATCACCTTATCTCAGCCTTAAAAGATTGTCAACCACAGTTCTAAACACTGAGACCCAGTTCAATTCAGATTCTCTTCCTTACCGGAAGTTGTACTGAGGTGCCAGCTGTAAGAAGCAGAGACTCCTGGTGAGAATAATAGCATTGGTTTGCTGCGATCATAAAAATTACAGGTATTGCATTTATGTTTATGGTAAGCAAGGAATCAATTTCCCTTAAATTTTAACTGCTGACTTCATTGCTTATTTAAAAAAAAAACTTAATGGTTGCTGGTTATCTACAGTTTTAATTTTATTAATTTTTAAAAAACTTCTGCTAGCCTATTGTTTTTATTTATTTTAATATGCTTCATTTATAGCCTGCCTTTGTCATGATAATCAAGTTGGATTACAATTTAAAAAAACCTGCTTAGTCAGACAGTGGTGATCTCCAGTAAACAATGCAGTACGATTAGAATCACAGAACTGAAAACTGCATAAACCACAAACACAATTACAACGAAAAAACCCCCTATTTTATTTACTTCTTGCCATAATCCAGTTGGTTACAAAGGTAGAACACAATGCAGTAAAAGGAAGGAGATACATATTATTGTTTTGTATTTTTAATGTTTTATCTGAACTCGCAATGGTAAGGCCTTTTGTTGTTTCCAGAAAGCATGCAGGAAATTAAACCTAGTATGTAAAGCTATTATTTATTTTCTAAATAAGGCATCAAAGTGTACTTGATACAAGGAGGTCTCAAAGCAGATCCTATAGCTTCTAGATAATTAACAAGGGTAGAGATGGACACAAACCGGGAAAATGCAGTTCGTTTTGGTTCCTGGTGTGCCCAGTTTGTGAGTTGCAAACTGTCACGAACTGTTTTGGTTCATGAGATTTGTGATGTGGTAGAATGCCCCCCCAGCATGCTAGAGACACCAAACTCACGGGGGATCTATGGCTGACTCTCCTGTATCTGCTTTCTGAGTTTGGTAAGGATTGGATGTACAGGGTCCAAGTTACAGCACCTCAAAGAAGGTCGAAGTTATGGCCCCCCAAGAAGATGCCCCAGGAAAGTGCTGGGGGGGGGAATGTCAGGTACAGGTTCAGAAATGTATAGAATGGACCCCACTTTAAGCTACACACACCAAACACACAGGAAACCTCACTCTGCTGTCCACTCCTCTATCATTTCTTCAAGTTGGGGGTGAATTACATTTCTGGGGTTCCAGTTAAGTTCTCCCCAGTTCTCTCTTGGGAAAAGACAGCTGCAGTTACAGGAGTCTATGGAATAGTTCAGGAACAAGCCAGTGACACCAAAATCACAGGGAAGGTTCACCTGGACAGACTTCCCCCCTATCCAGACACTGGTAGCAAAGCAAGCATTCCCCCTATGCTCACAGCCACCCCAAGTCTACAAAGGCAGGTTCTGAAGAACAGAAAGGCAGACATCCCCAAAGTAACCCCATGGCAGCTTGGCAGGCATGTTTCATGAAGCAGGTGTTGGAGGAGATTGTTTTCGGAGGGTAAAAGTAAAAGGGGGTATTCCAGGGGTTTTCTCAGTGAGGGGATTTCAGTGAGAAAGGGTTGGGTGTGGGGCCAGCCCACCCCCACCTGGCAGAGATGGCATCCTCCCAACCAAGCATCAAGGGCACAACCCACAGACCATGTGCTAGATGACCCAGAGAGGAGGACGAATGGGAAGACATGTAAGGGGTGGAGGACTTCTTTCCCCACAATGAGCACCCTTTGCACCCACTTTCACCCTCATGGCACACAGAGGTGTTCACAATCAGGAGAGGTGGGAGGGTTTCAAAGTGGGTCCTCAGCCAAGGCACCAGTAACTAAGCCCCTCTGCTTGGCATGAGCAGAGAGACAAGATGGCTCAGAGCCCTGAGTCCACCTAAAACCCAAAACCCATCAGGGAGAGGTGTTCACCATCAGGAATAAACAAATGTGCTCTGCTTATAACGTTCCCTTTCTCTCTGTCTAACTGTGGAGAGCGAGGAGAGGGTCTATAAAATAACATTCTGATCCCATCTATATATCTAATTCCAAAGATGCCCCCTGTGTGCGGATACCTAAATCCGCGCATCGGGGGCACCTGGGGGGGAGGGAGATGTTTGTGCACACTTGGTACGGTCCCCAGCTGTGCACAAAAATCTTAAAACCTGAAAAAAATATCGGGGGGATACTTAAATCCCCCCAAAAGTAACAGAACAGCGAGGCCCGAGCAGCAAGCCACTCGGGCCTCGCTTCGGAGGCAGCGGGGGGCGGGCCTCGCTTCAAAGCCGGGGGGAAGGGAAGGGGGGGAGATCGAACGGGGTGGTGGTGGAGGCGACGGGGGAGGAAACGGCGGGGTGGGGGTACTCCTGTGTGGAGGTCCCTCCCCCCCGCGAGTATCGCGGGTCCCGTCCCCTTGTCTATATACTAATAGCCAAGTGTCCCCAGTGTGTGCGGATACTTATTTCCGCAAATTGGGGGCACGTGGAGGCTCAACAGAAATTCCTGCACACTTGAGGCATTACTTAGGTGTGTAGAAAAATCTGACATGTTTAAAAATATATACGGGGATACTTAAATCCCCCAAAACCTGAAACTGCGTTCTCGCGCATGCCGTTTGGAACTGTGGCGGAGCTTGCTGCTGGCAGCTGCGAGAGAGCTGGGGGAGCCTTGGCGGGTGGGCAGCTGGGATCTGAGCAGGGCTCACTGCTGTTGCTGGTGGGCGGGGGGGGGGAGCCTGGGCAGGCGGGCGGCTGGGACCCGGGCAGGGCTTGCTGCCGTTGCTGCTGGGCTCACCTGTGGCTGCCTCCTCCTCCTCAGTGAGGACCTCCTCCTGCTTTGCAGGCCGTGGAGCATACTCCCCCCCGCGAGTATCGCAGTTCCCGCTTCTTGTATCTTCCTATTGGTGTTTCCAAGGTTGCAGAATTCTGCCCCTTGTTTAAGTTATGTAAACATTTTGATAGGGCAGAGACTGTCTGGAAATGTATCAATTCGTGAACTGCTATGAACAGCTTGAAAGGTCACAGAAAGTCTGTGCCAGTTGACCTGCCATGAACTTCAGTTCGCAAACAACAATATGGGTAAAATTCATCACAAGCAAAACAAGATAAAAGAGACCATAACTTACAGTAACCCAGTCTTCACCTTTCCAGTCTTTTTGCAAGGTGTCAATTACACTAACCACAAAGCAACTTTGAAAGTGGCATCTATTCATGCTGGCCTCTGTAACCACAAATTAATGTGCTAGTTGATGCTCTTCTTTTAAAGTGCTCCATGGTAAGGCTACTTCTACCCATTGCTAGAAATAAGGTTATCGTGGAATCAGTTTTAATACTATTAATTTACTTCTGATGATCTAACAAAGTTGTTGCAGCTTAGATTCCTTGCAGTATATTTTACTCTTGTCCCTATATGTTTACTCCATTAACACAAGCTAAACAAGAGCCTGCAGTGCGATGTGGCTGTGAAGAAAGCTAATGCAATCTTAGGATGCATTAACAGAAGCATTGTGTCCAGATCACAGGAGGTGGTAGTTCCGCTCTATTCTGCTATGGTCAGGCCTCACCCGGAGCACCACATTTTAGGAAGGAAGTTGACAAGCTCGAGCATGCCCAGAAGAGGGCAACCAGGATGGTGAGAGGGTTTGAATCCAAGTCTTATGAGGAAAGGCTGAAAGAGTTGGGTATGTTTAGCCTGGGAAAGAGAAGGCTTAGAGGGGACATGATTGCAGTCTTCAAGTATTTGAAGGGCTGTCATGTAGAAGATGGAGCAGATCTATTCTCTCTTGCTCTGGATTGCAAGACTAGATCTAATGGGTAGAAATTACAAGGGAGTCGTTACTGGCTAAAGATCAGGAGAAACTTCCTAACTGTAAGAGTGGTTGTAGGTATGTAGGGCTATCTTTCAGCTATGCCCCTGCAGAGTGCAGGGGGTTGGACTAGATGACCTGCAAGGTCCCTTCCAACTCTAACATTCTATGATTCTAAGTATCATGTGGATGGAAGTTACAGATGGATTCTAGGATTGCCTATCATATGCCCAGATGTATGTTGGCATAAAAGAACTATACTGGAGAATGGTTCTGTATCTGGAGAATAATCTAGCTCAGTTGAAAGTCTCCCTGTTGTACTGAAAGAATTTAAGGGCAATTGCTCAGCACATAAGCAAATAAGTTAACCTTTCCCCTTCTTTTTGAGCAAGGACTATGAAATTCTTGCATTAGCCAATTGTTTTAAAGGCATATGCTACAAAGAGGAATTAAGAGAAATGAGGCTCCTCTTGAGCTACACAGAACATTCCCTGCTACGTGTTTCTCTTCAGAATGTAATATACAAGAAGAGCCCTAATGTTTGGGCAAATATCCTCAGGATACATACAGCTCCTGTCCCAGTGGAAAGTCGCAATAACATTTAATAGAAAATAGCAACCAGAAGATTACAATAGCGAACTTTGGCACTGACGGAAGAGGTTGTTTAAATAGTGTTAGTTCTAAGATAAGAACTACTGCCACAGTGTCCTTGGGGAGGTATTTATGCATTTCTAAAGCTCATGAGCAGGTTCAGCTCATGAATTAGACAAATTAGATATTTGATGTGGCAAAAAGCATAAGAAATTATCCTCAGGTATTTTGTATTTCATAAAACTCAAGTGAGGTGGCACCAAAAGGTCATGCAGAAGTATTGTCATAGTCACATCAGTTACATTAGGCGGTTGTTTTTATTCTCTGCCAGGTATTAGCTATGAGTCATAATGTGGCATCCATATCCTAGGACACCTGCACATCATCTGATAGTCAAGGCATGACTGCCCAAAGAAGCACACACGGTGCAGAGGTGCTCCAGTACTACCATGCATACAGGACAGAATGAAGTGTTATCACTGTCTGTTGAAAAAATGTGTTCAAAAATAATAATTTCTTGTAAAGCGTAGAGATGTAAACGTTCATTTCAAATGCCATTGTTGGTTGCCAAGGCAACCCCTGAGTGAGCTGAGGCTTCTACTTTGTGCTCTACCATATGGAATTGTATTAAGCATTTTGTACCCTCTTCTAAGCATCAGGAGCCAGGTGGGTCACCTGATGCTTGGGAAAGGGCACTAAAGTGAATTCTGCATAGCAGATTTCAAGGCAGAAGCTTTGAGGTTCTGCAGGGTTGCATTGGCAAACAAAAACACAACATCTTGCAAGATTTCTTTGCAAGAATGCTGCATTTGTTCCACTGCCAGCCTATTGCTATGGACGTTTATTTGAAAGTACGACCCAGTTCAATTCAATGAGTTTACTCTCCAGAATATTTTATGACAAGAAGAAATGTTTATAACTTCTTTTGTTCTGTTTCATTCCAGAACATCCTTCACATCAGGAAGGAATAAGAAAGGGAAAGTGGTTAAGAAGATAAGAAAACAGAGGAGTATTCAAAGATATTCAATTTAAGATTCTGCAATCACAAGGAAACTCTCAAATAGAGTTCAGGCAGCATAGTGAGTTGGTGTAGCAACTCATGGCACAGGAGGAGAAGTACAAAGAGGTGAGGGTGGAAAAAGTGAAGGTGGAGGCATTGTGGAAGTGGAGGAAGATAAGCAAATGGGGGGGGGGAAGAGCTGGAGGGAGAAGGAAGCAGAGCCCAGTGGGGGGAGAAGAACCAAAACCTGACCCACAGGGAAGGGAAGTGGGGGCCTGGGGTAATGAGTCTTCTCAGGTCCATATCCACCTTCTGTTATGTCTGATTAAATGGATCCAGAAATGATAATCTAGTAGCAAAGCCAGCCCAATCTTTGGATACTTAAATCTGGTGACTGGGGCTGTGAATGGGTAAGACAGATCATTCTACAAACCAGAGAAGGGCCCCAGGTTTGCAGAAAAATGTGATCTAGATATAGATATATATTGGCTTTAAAAAATGAAAAATGATAACGGACTGCCTGTAACTTTAAGCAATGGATTCTCTCAGTGGCTGTTGCTAAGAAACCAAGCTTGGTTCTGCCAGTAAAAAGGCAGAGGCAGGCGGCCATTTCCAGGCCTATTTTGGCCTTTGAGGGAAGACTCCTTGGGGCCAGACCTGACTAGGGTTTCCAGCTCCAGGTTGGGAAATTCCTGGAGATTCTGTGATAGAGTCTAAGTAGGGCAGGGTTTGGGGAGGGGAGAGGCCTCAGCCAAATATAATGCCATAGAGTCCACCCTGAAAAATAGCCATTTACTCCAGGGGGACAGATCTCTGTCATTTGGAGTTCAGAAGTTCCATTCCATTCCATTTATTAATGCTCATAGACTGATTGGTCATATACATACAGTGTCTACATCATAGAATATCATTATTAAATGCCATAGACAAAAACTTTACTATCACAAGAGGATCAACATCAGCTAACTGTTTAGCTACAATCTCCAGCTCAGAAGCTGGAGTCCATTTTTGAATGTCAACTGTAATCTCCTTGTCTTGGGCAACACTATGGGGAATTTCAGATTACCCCTTTTAAACCGTTATTGTACCGTCTTGGAGTCAACCGGTACAGGGGCGGCCATTTCACACAGTCTTTCCCCTACCGGTAAGGAGCCATCCCTGAAGTGGTTTGGCATTTCAGACTGCGCTGCTTTGTTTTCCTGCCCTTTTTCGCCCGCACGGGTGATCTTCGTCTTTTTTTTAATGTTCTTTTAAGAGCGCTATAGCGCTATAACACAACACCAAAACAGCACAATAGCGACCCCATTGGAATACCTGATTTGGGCACAAGGTGATGCCACATGAGGCTTATATAGTACATCCTTGCCTGGTGTCACTGATATTTATCAGAAGTAATTCAACATTACACACTTTTTAACACATTCTCATGTTCATAATTGTACCATTAGATATTGTATACAAATTGATAATGAAAATTTTCTTTTCCCTTCCTTTTCAGCATAATTTTCACTTGGTCCTATATTGATTAATATTAGCATTGCAATAATTGAGCCTATGTGCAACATTTATGCTTGACCACTGAAGAAATGCGTCTGTGTTAGGGTTGCATAAGATCTCAATTGTGCATATTGTATGATTTGGAATTCTTATTGAGGTTATATTTGGGGCTCTAATTGTTTTTAAACTAATTTGTAATAAATACATGTATTTTTGGTTTCCCATTGCCTTCCTCTGCAGAACTTTCCTTGGTGGTCTCTCATTTAAGTACCTACCTGCTTTGGTTCCAAGATCTGATGAGATCAGGCTACACCATGCTGCCGTCCCTCACCTTTAATATATGCTGGTGCCAAAATGTGAGAAACAGCATTTGGAAAGACCACCACAGACTCACCCAAAATTAATTGGTACATTTGTTGGTAATAGTTTTACCACATGTGTGTGCCCATCATAACTAGGAAGATAAAGGAATTTTCTCCAGAAATAAAGACGAAAAACTGAATTCTCTGCCAATCTCATCAATCACAGTTCAAAACAACCAGATCACTTTCCTCCTTGGTTTTCCTTAGCTGTTGAGATAATAGACCACATTTCTTATAAAGTGTATAAGTGCCCAGTAATTGTCAAATCCAGAAAAAGAAATCTGGATACTAACACACACACACACACAATAAAAGGAAGAGAAATGTGTGAACTGACATAAGTCATTTTTAATTGAAGGCTGCTACATTCAAATGCCATTCTGGGTTCATTAGTTAAACAAGGACACTTAATCTGGAGGAGGGCTAATTATAAGGCAATGATCTTTAGCCACTGGTAGAATTAGAAGTCATGTCTGTTCCTAGTGACAAACAGTGCTGTTCCTCCTGATGTAGATTTCCACTACAGTAATCTGTCTTTTTAGCGGAACTAGGTAGTATGGTCAATATGGCATTTCCATAGAAAGGAGCATAGATTTTGCCTCTTTTTATACAATAATCGCTACTAGCAAGCAGCATCAAGGAATATTACAATTTTTTGATGTTTACACATTTTCTTGTTACAGTTAGCAAGTTAAGTTAAACCAGATGAATCCTTGTGAGATACATTTTTGGCACATACATCAATATTTTGATATTAGGGTCATCACAGAATTGTTAATAATCTGTGTCTTTTACAGTACCATCCTAAGTAGATGTTATATACTGATACAGTTTCCCTGCAACACGGTGCTGCCAGAGAAAGGGTGAGCTTGCAGAGGAAAACAATAGACCATCAGGATCCTGGCAGCCCCCAATTAGGATGCAACGATTGTGTATATAGCCTGTTGTTAAGGAGTGGGTGTGTTGGGTGTGCCGTTCGACGGGCCCTGCTAGAGTTGTCCTTAGTCTGAGCTGATTCACTAATAAACTATGAGCTGATCACTACACGCATCTCGAACCCAGTATATTACACTGGCGACAAGGATGGGATCCTGTTGAGTCAGCCCAGCACCGCATCACGCATCAAGCTCCAGAGCCACATGCATCACATCGCTACCGGGACCATGGCTGCTGCTCCAGGGCATCTGCCAGAGTTCGACTCCTCGCACCCAGAGCTTTGGGAAACCTGGGTAGAATGGCTGAAATACTACATCAATGACACAGGCAAGAAGAAGGCTCTCCTGCTCAGTGCCTGTGGAATCGCCACACTAAGGCTAGTCCAGGGCCTCGTCGCGCCCATCACTTTGGAGGCATCCACGTATGAAGCCCTCCTCAAGGCACTGGCGCTAATAAACTATGAGCTGATCACTACACGCGTCTCGAACCCAGTATATTATAGTAGAGTTACACTCCTCTATGTCTTTTTTAGACTTAGAAGGGTGTAACTCTACTTAGGATGGTACTGTTCATCGACTAAAACTCCAGTAAATTGGTCTACAGTCCAAAGCCACAATGTGATTGCATTTTTTGAAACGAAAACAAATTGTAAGTTAATTTATGACATAAGCAAAAGCAACCATTCATTTTTCCATGGAGCAGCCAACAGGGATATTTTACAAAATACAGAACTTGTTAAAACGTTCAGAAGTTTGCCTTCTAGTGCTAAGTCTCATTGATTAAAGTCTGCCCAGAGTGACATTTATTTATTAATCACTTAGGTTTAGGATCAGGGATGTTGGGATCTTCAACAAGAGTACCATCACCAGTCAAATTTACCTGGATCAAAGTCCCTCACATACACAATGAGCTCCTGATGAGATCCCCTAACTTTTAAAAACTTGACAGTTGCCTCTGGCACCAAGCAGAGCACCTTTGGTCTACAGAGTCAGGATGAGGGTCTGGTCCAATGCTCCCTCTAAGCTATGGAGTCTTGTGAGCAAAAATTCTATTTTGTGAGCTACTGCCATCAAAGCTGTGAGCGAGCAATTTGGCTACTGCATAAATTCGTTTGTTCCGGAGCCATCCTTCATGAGCTAAGACAAAAATGTTTGAGCCAGAGGCTAAAAAACTGTGAACTAGTTCACACTAACTCAGCTTAGAGGGAACACTGGTCTGGTCTTGCCTTTGTACTAAGTAACCCATTTGTGTCAGAGCCTGTGGCCACTTGCACAGGGGTACATACACTGTCCCTGGCCCACAACAACTGCCCCCAATACCCTGTAGATAAGAGGGCTCAACAACATGGTTGGGTCAGTAAACTGACCTGCTTGGCAGGCTCAGAATCACTCTCAGTTTTCTCCACCACATGGCACACATGCAGGCAGATGCATCCTTTATATAACCCTATACAAAATACGTTGCCTGCTTTTTGCACCTATATAGTCAGCAGCATCTATCCTAACGGTGTAATTCTCATGGAATTACTAAACCCCTGTCTGGGCTATACTACTTTATGTATTTATTTTATGGGATATATTTTATCTTGCCAGATTGGCTGCCAAAACGACTTGCAGTTAAAATCCATTTCATGTTTTAATTAAAATCAGTTGCTGAGATGCACAGTTCTATAGTTCTTTTTTTCGCAAGAAAAGAAGGTTCACTTTGTACTGCAGCATCTGGTAGAACCAGGCAGAAGTGGAGGGTCAGCTTGTAGAGATAATGGTGGGGAAGCGTTCCAGATATTACACAGCTGGAAGTGATGATGAGATAGTGTTGACAGATACCATTTGGGTAAGTCCCATTCTCCCCAATATCCAAGGATGAAGAGATCTTGTTTTATACAGAGGTATGTTCACTTGAGCTGCGGTGGCTCAAGTGGTTAAGACGCTGAACTGCAGGCTGTGGAAGGTCAGTAGTTCAGCAGTTCGAGACCTGGGTGCCGCATGATGGAGTGAGCTCCCATCTCTAGTTCCAGCTCCTGCCAACCTAGCAGTTCAAAAGCAAGAAATTCCAAGTAGATAAATAGGTACCACTTTGGTGGGAAGGTAACAGCGTTCCGTGCGCCTTGGTGTTTAGTCATGCCGGCCACATGACCATGGAAACGTCTTCGGACAGCGCTGGCTCTTTGGCTTTGAAACGGAGATGAGCACCGCAACCCTAGAGTCGGATTCGACTGGCTTTCAAGCAAGGGAACCTTTACCTTTACCTTTATGTTCAATCATGTCAGCTGATCCCTGCATATTCAAGTCCAGATATGGGGTTACCACCTCAGCAAGAATAGGGAACCTCTTGTCTTTTCATCTAACTGGAGTGTTGCAGCTTGACAAGGATGCTCTCTGTGATCAATCACCTGAGCTCCCTGAACAGGTCAAGTTATACAGGAGAGGTTACAACAATGCAGCACTTTAAATCCACCTGTCTGCTGCTGTCACATTGAAAACATTAATTGATTACTGGGACCACAAGCATGAAAAAGGAGAGAGAATGTCTGAGTGTCCATATAGTTACTCAGGCAGATTAAATAATTAATCATCCCATAGTTAAGAAAGGCCAGTGCCCTCCTTTTATAGGTTCTGAACTGATCTCTGACCAAAATATAACCACTGATGACAGCAGGCCATGCTATGTTGAGAAGCTGGGCGGGGTGGGGGGGAGGGGATAAAAAGCCGGAGCCTGTTGCATTTAAATTAATACAGTTTGCATCTGTGTCACAAGACTTCCAGGGCCCAGAACAGCATTTAGTTGGTATTTGTAAAATGGGGGGCAATTTTCCGCTCCCTGTTCTCCTGAAGCCCAGTTCTTTGATTGTCATGTTAATGTCATAGTGAAACATGTTTGACAGATAGTCAAGTTACAGATATTTTGCTCTGCTGAGCTCTTTCTAAATGGGGAACACCAAAGCTCTTCACATATATTGGGGTGCACACTGAGCTACATGTCTGGCCCACAACACAGAGCTCTGGAGAGGATGTCTGGAGAGGATGTCTTACAACATTTCACATCACAATGAATGGGGTTATCATAATGCTGGTATGAGTCCCTATCTTTCCCATAGGAGGGAAAGATCCTTAGCAGAGTAGGTATGCAGGATGGCACGGGATGCTGACCTTGGGGTTGCCACAGAAAATGGTGACCCCAGGTCAAGTTCCTACTCTTCTCTTTGTAACATGTAGTGGTGCCTTTCCCTGGAGTCTCTCATCATCAGACAATAATATGGATAAGAGTCAGCACAACACACAAACCACAACTTTCTTTAACTATAAATGGGTGCTAGATAGGAAGGAGGTAACAATATGGGGTTGCTATTTCGGACAGCATCCCTGTGAACATGCCATGTATTAGTTCCAAGTTCAGAATTCCCTGCTTTTTATTTCTGTATGATTCATATTCCATCTTACAACATTAAAACAGATCCATGTAAATGATTCCTTAAATTGTCATTAAAGGTACAGGAAGCTGTTCTGACAGCACTTCTTGCCCTGCCAGTGCCAGTCACGCAGAACAGCAACAATTTGTAAGTGCCTTCCTGAACATTTGGTCAATAGCAGCAGGGCTTTGCAAATATTTCAGAGGAGGAGTATAGGGAAAGAAAAGGCCTGATTCCTCATGGGGGGAAATGCCACATGGTCCAACCCAGCAGACATGAGAGACCAAAAACCCCAGTGGGATGATCTCAATTAGGGATGATCGAATATCTGCCAATTCGAGACACTTTCTGTTCACCAGTGTTGATCAGGCAGCCTGTTTGTGTGATAAGGGATCATCTGGGAGTTGGCTGATCTGAAGCTGGGGAAATTTTGCTCTGTAGCCAGCAAAGTTCTTTAGCAGATCATCTGGAAGTCCAATTCTTCTGATCTCCCATAATGCAAACCTTGCAGACATTAAAAGCATAGCTTATGTTCCCACCCAGAATGAAGAGGAGGGGGAGAGCTCTCTTTTGCAATTTTACTGTGTAGGTATTCCTGAGTGGGGTGCATGTGGGGTAGATAAGAATTGGACTCCCAGCTGACCCCAATCAGCTCTGAGTAAGCTTCTGACCAACAAACTTGCTGAGCTGCTCAATGTAATTTGAACATGTCCCTGATTGATTCACAGTTTGATCCTGAGTGTCAAATAAGGTCAGTTGAACAGGTATGTTGAGAAATTCATAGCATTCCTAAGTTCAACTGGTGTATGTAGAGGCTGCCCTTAAAATACATGGGTTCTTTGAGCCTGCCTTAGCTCCAGTCCTAAAATGTCCCCATCAGATGGGAATCTGTTTTTAAATTTAAAAATTGGCAAGACTATAGACTGTATAGAATGGTCCAGGGGAACGAATGGTCTGAACCATGGGTGAGAGGGGTAGAAAACAGGAGTGCCTGCTCCCTTCTGTACTCTGGTTCCATAATTCTCTGTGTTATTTATTGTCAAGCCCATTCTGTGCCCCTGGTGCAGCGCCTCCCATGGCCGTGGTGCGTCCTTCCGAGGCGGAATTGTCGGTCCTGGGAGTCAGGATGCTGAAGGCAGGGGGAGCGTCAGGGCCTCATGTGAGCAGGGGATGGGGTTGACTTCACCCTGTAAGTCCCTCTGCCGTTGTGCAAGGTGCTGTCCATTGGCTCACTCTGGCTCTCTCTCTGTCTTCGCCTTCGCACGTTTTCCCTCCTCTCCGGCCCCTTCACTTTCTCCTTCTTTTATTCCCTTCCTGGCTCCCAGCACCACCCTCTTCCCCCTTTCTCCCAGCCTCGCCCCCTGTAATAAGCCTGGACGTTACCCTGATGTCTAAAGGGTGGCTGGAGCTGGGCTGGTGGCGGTCCTGTCGGCCCGGGGGCTGCGCCGCTGCCATTGGCGTGTGGGGTGCTCCGAGGTTGGGCAGCAGTCGTCAGCCTCTCCATGGCGGCGCCTGCATTGCTGCCGCCCTGGGTGGTTCCTCGGAGCCCTCGGTTCTGTGACCGAGCCCGGCCGGAACGTGGTGCCTTCCAAGTGGGGCCAGCGGCTGGTGTGTCGTGTTGTCATGGCTTCGGCGCCCATCCTGGTGTTGGTTCTGTTTGTGTGGGAGATGCTCCGAGTGAGTCTGTTGACCAGGGGGTGCTCGGGGAGCGTGGGCGGAGTCCCGAGACCTCTGGACCGGGACATTTGTATCACTTTTAAGTCTTGCTCACATTTGTTCCTCAACTACTATAATATGACCCAGTTTGATAACATCCATAGGCTCTGCAAAAGTGCTATTTATGAGGGCCACCATTACACAAAGCAGAAAGTTTTTTTACAGCAATATTTTATTAATGACTTAATGTTGTTAAATGTTAAAGGGCTTTCACCTATAAGATAGTTACTGGCAGAGTGAGCAGCTTGAAAATTCAAAAAATGAATAAATAAAATGTTGAACCCAAGAATGTTGATAAAAGAGTAAGCCAGAACTAACAAACCACAGAATGAGTATTGGGCAGAAAGGGAATGGTTAGGTGAGAAGCTACTTACATTAAAATTCATATCAGCACCACACTGAACATAGCATTTACACTAAAATAAAAAGAAAAAAAATAGAGGAATGCAACTACTATCAGTAGCACAGCGTGAAGCAATCAAGTGCAGCTCTTGTGGGACTGTTGCCATGACACCTAAAAATGCTTCCTGCAATTGTAGACTATGAATATTCTGCCATCTGATTGATAGTCTGTTGCTTTTCTCTTCATGTAAGCAAACGCAATGAAAACATTAAGCAATTACAGCTTATGTCATCCAGCTGCTTCAGTGCTGCCTGTGTATCAATTATTTTTGAACTGCAATTTTTTTAGCAAAGTTACAGGTGCATCTATCATTCTCCCAAGTCTATGTCCTAGGAGGACATATCAGTGACAGCTGGTAACAGTCTCTACCCACATCTTAGGCTGTGCCCAGTGATGAGGCTTCCCATTCTGGGTTTGGTTCCATGCAGTTTGCTCAAACCCCCATTGGTTTAGTTCATGTCCTGCTCACTAGTCAGGAGTAGGAAGGCAATCATTCAGCATGCCATGCAGATGATCCTGAATGTGATTTCATGACTCCATTGCCTTCTTACATTTCCCCATCATCACCTTCAGTTTTTAAAGGCACACAAAAAAAATTACGTTTGAGATTTTAAAGTTAAGACTTATCACTTAGGTGTCTCAGGCTGCAACCCCAAGGACACTTACTAAGGAGTGAGTCCCATTGAACTCTATGGACTGTCAATGTGCAATCAGTGTCAACCCATGAATCCAGCTAATCTTGTAATCAGTTTGTGTGATCACTTCTCAAACAGATGCTGCTGACAGCAAGGATGAGAAAAGCAGACAATGCAGTCTAGCTACTTGTTTAAAGTATAGGTTAGATTTGTACATGTGCAACAAGAGGATAAGTGGCAAGGAATTTCATGCTTCAGTTTTATGCAGGTCAATCATTTCAGTAACCTCTATGACCTGTTCTCTGGTAATTGAGATAGTTTAGGTCACAGACTGGCTAAAAGCAACTGCACTCAGCAATAACTTCTGCAGCACAATTGTTTACTGGGCAGGCACAAAGCTGTTTGGCATGGCATTATGCTTGAAAGGAACTTTGCTAGGGAATGCTGAGGCAAATAACTGAGGAAGTTCAATCAAGTTATGTTCACCTGGTAAAAATGTCTGCAGGTGAAGTTCTGGGGAAGCCAAGGCTTTTATAAAGAGGTTCTATTTCCCTCATAACATTCCTTGCTGTGAGAGGTATAAAACTTGCAACTTACTGACCTGAACACTACTCTTTCACAAATATTGAAAATGCTCTGAAATCAAACACAATTATTCTTGACAATTAGGAACAGTTCTGGCTATTTATTTTGGTGCTTGGCTGTAGGGTTGCAAAGTCCTACCTTCATAATAGTGGGGGAGTCCGGCGGCCCGTCTGGGAGTTCTTTTGCGTGCGCGCTTTGTGTGTGTGCTGCAATGATGACTTCCGGGTGACGTCATCGTGCTGGGCACGTCGGCCCGATCTGGCCACTTTGGGGGTGGGGTTCCCCTCGCCGGCTGGATGCGGACAGGCGGGTTGGGGGCCCTTTTGGTAAGAAAACCCTCGCCCCCCAGGGGGACCTGGCAGCCCTACTTGGCTGTCTGGTTTTAATTTCCCAGGAGACAGGAATGGCTGGGGCAGCAAAAGGAGAGAAGGAGTTGTTGACATCATCAAATGCATGTGTGTGAAGGGATGCCATCCAACTGGAAGACTTCCTGCCAAACAGAATCATTCCACATGGCATTGTGCTAAGTATTACCAATTTCTGCCAATCGTTACACTGTTCATTAGCTTTACGAGGGCTTAATGTTTCTATATAACCTGGTTGCCTGAAGTATGGCTATCTGGTGCTGCCTGTGCCCACAATAAATGGGCATGAGGGGCCAGCCTATATGCTCTGGAAGGAATGGAATATAGATTAGCAGTCAGGCAGGACTGCAGAGAAGGGTGGAACAATGGCTTTGCCCTCTTTCCCGTTAGCAACAGGAAGCCTTCCTGCCCTGAAGAGAGAATCAGAGGCATATTTCATTCTTTCATTGAATCAAGATACTTATCTATAGCACTCTCAGTTAAATTCTTGCAGGGGGCAATCCCATGAAAATTTCATCCCAATTGGATAGGGCAGGAACACATTTTGCAACCAAATCTGACTTGTGTGTGTGTACATCTTACAGGCTATGTCTGGCCAAGGAACACTGCAACTGCAAGCTCAGCAGGTATTTATTTCCAAGCAGTTCTGCTCCAGAGAAGGTGCCCAGTGTTGACATCTGCAGCCTGCCAAACTAATTTCCATCTGTCACAGGAATGTGAGCGTCATGTTTTCCAAGGAGATGCAACAGAGGTCTTTGAACTCTTTCCAGATGCAACTGAGTGGATTGAAAATGTCGATATTAGTATTTAGGGGAATTCCCCAATTGGTTTGCATACCCGTTGTATCAACTTGGTTACATATTTTATATTATTATATGCTTCCTGTGTGTAACTCTGCCATACAATAAATAAATAATGTGCTTTTGTCCAGAGGCATCACACATCAGGAACATATAAAGAAGAAAACTCATGCACTTAATATAATAAACACCTTGGGATTCATGAAACTGGGATTACATCAACTCTAAACACCACTACTAAAGACTGAATAAATATCATGCAGTTTGCAACAGAGTATGTTCCCCTGCACAGTTTCTTTCTGCATACATCTCCAGATTGCCAATGAATCAGTTTTATCAGCCTGTTTTGCATTTTGCTTACTCTGTTTCAGTGTTGGCAAAACTGTGGCTCAACCCAAAAGCCAGAGGCTGCTTTTGATTTAGTGTATGCTAGGAAAGAAGGCATGTGCTTACTTCTAGGTCTGCTTTTCCTGGTTGCAGAAAGCCTCGGAACTCGACCACCATAGAATGTTATCTCCCTACCAGTAGACCTCTCCAGGCTTAATGCGTTTTGGGTGATACACAAGGCCTTCCTGGTAGGTCACAGGCTTTGCAGACTGGCAGGAATGCCACAGCACCCACCCAACCTCCATGAAGGCAACGAGTAACCAGCTGAAAACTGTCGATGTAGCATATAATGGCTTGGGTGCTGGGTTTTGATATGGGAACTGTAGGTTTGGATCTTCTAGGAAGTTTCTCAGGCAAATCTTGGTCTTCCACAAGGTTACTGTGTGACTCTGGAGCAAACCAGGAAATTGTGTGACTGCTACCCAAAACAGCCATTACATGCCTTCCTGTTACATAATCTCTTGTGGAACCTGTCTTGTTACAACCTTCTGCATTGTGCCATTGAAATGGATGGGGGGGACACACAGGCCATTATGAAGTCATGATAGGAGGTATGTTTTCCTATACTGAAGGGGTAGGAGGGACTAGATGTATGAAATTCTTAGCAATAGGAAATTCTGCCCATAGAGTTCCTGGCAATTCCCAGAGCTAGGGCTGCCAACAGCCAACAGCCAACATGGCCCCGCTGACAAAGATTCTATCTAGCCTCCCCCATATGACCCTGATTCAAACCAAGCATCACAACACCAGGCGTTGTGGGTGGCGTCTTCCAGCTTATAGATGTCGACTCCACCCTTCTTCCGACCTCTTCAGCCTCGTGCTTGGCCCACCCTCCTGCCCTCTATGCACTGTATGATATAACAAAGGAAAGTATAACAGAAAGAAGATGAACCAAAAGAAACAACCGTGAAACAATAACTATGAAATATTGACAACTATATTAACATCAATCAATATCACAGAAAGGCCATAAATACAGTTCAAAGTAAACACTCCTAGTAAGTTCAGTAGAGAGACTCTTAATAAAGTGCAAAAGTCAATTCAGTCCCAGTTCAACCAAAGTTCAATGGTAATTCAAATTCACCAATCCTTAAAGTGCTCTGTGCCATCAAAAAATTAATTCAATATGTAGAATTCCAAAGGAGACTTTTCCAGTTATAAGCATGGAGATGTGATAAACAGCAGTTCTTATCTTTCCACTGTATGCAGTGTAGGCTGTGGCTGGTCACCAATTTTAGGGCCAGATAAGAATTTTTCTGCCCTCCTTTTGATTGGTTTGCCGGGGGGGGTGGGTGGGTTGTTTTTTGCCTTCCTTGCATTGCTGGCAGTGGATGGATTGAGTTTGCAGGGGTGGTGTCGTTAATTAGTTAATTAGTAGTACTGCACTCGAGAGTTTACCCTTGCCACAGATATTGTGAATAATTAATAAAGTGGCCCTTAGTCAATCCCAATCCTGTGTTTGCCTCTTTATTCTGACTGGGGGGGGGGACGAAACATCCTTTTACTACTTTATCGGGAGATATTAGCTCCCCCCTTCTGTTCATAATATTAACAATGGTTCACTGCAGTATTACTATTAAATACATTCTAAGTTCCCAAACAGGATGGATGAGAAGTAATTGAGACTAAGACTGAAAAATAAGGGGGTGGAGGGAGAAATTAGAAGTGTGGGGGAAAGGAATGGCAGGGAGCTTCAGTGGGGAGGGCAGGGTATAAATCCAATAAATAAATAAATGGAAAATAAATTGAAGGAGGAGAAAAGTGTGTAAAAGAATTAGAGAAATGTAGGAAAAGACAACAATGGGGTTTTGTTTTTGCACTAACAGGTCTGCCCCTTTGGAAGATCTGGCTGTGCAGGAGCTAGGTAGAATTAAAGGAAGACTGCTGCAGATAGTGACCTTATTAGGAGGCTGCATTCTGGCAATGACTGTAGCATGTCCTGACTGGTCTTGCCTTGCTCCAATGCTGGCTTGGCTGATAGGTTTAGCAAGATCTAAGAGGCAAAGTTTCAGCCTCCTAAGAAACTTTGCAGCAAGGCTGAGTTCTTTACTGTGCTCTGCCTTCCTTGTGCCCCTAGTGGCTGAATGTAGAACTGCATTGTTATTTATTTAATGTATCCCATGAATACAGCACCTTGCTGGTTTCGGGGGGGCCTCCAGCTGACTTGGGTCCCTGAATTTTGTCCCCCCAGCCCCTCCTCAGCATCTCTGCCTAGAACTACCTTGAACTATGGTCAGGACTTCCTGTAAGTAGACAAGGCCTTATTTTTCTTTTTAATTTTTCTCCCCAGGATGATCCTCCCTCCATGCCTTTGGCACCAGTTTCCACAGTAATGAGCTGAGCATCGATGGGCAAGGGCTGCAATTGCCTGGAGGTCTCCCCACCATAAGTGGGCAAATGGGAACCCTGGGGGGGGGGGACACCTGGAAAATCGTAAGCCATATTGGTTCTCTTTCAGCCACAATGGCCGCTATTGGGCTTAAAGGATCATGAAAGAATCATGCTGTGCTTCTTCTCCAGCAGGATGCCTGTAGAGGTATATACACATGCACAAATGACAGTATGCTCAGCAGGGAGGCCAATGGAAGACATCTTGCTCAAGGTTCATCACTGTCTGGAGCTGGAGTGCCCAGCATGTAGGCTTAACAGACTCCTGCGGGGGGTAGGGGATCCTTCCTGTTCAGTTTGGCTGCAGGAGAAAAGGGTGGGTGGGTGGGAGGGATGATCATCAGCATCCTAAAGTCCTGACATCTCTTCTGATGTTACCAGAAAAGATGTCAGCTTGTTGCCAGCAATGCTCTATCATTCGTTCAAAACTGTATGGTTAAATCACAGAGTTTTGGCTGAATGGTAGAGTCAGAATTGATGTGAGTGTGTCACTGGCAATGTCATTACATTGGCAATGAAGTCCCCCCCCCCAGTGAGTGTCCTGCCAGTTGCCTGTCATGTCAATTAATACTTTTCCTCTCCCTCTTAGAATGAGACTCCGGCCCACCTTCCCCTCTCCAGTGGAAGCATCCCAGAAAGTGATTTAATTTTAGAAGGGAACTTCAGCCCATTATGCCACACAGATTGGGAATCATGAGGTTAAAGTCTGCTGTACCTCATTCCATTGTAACAGCTCTGCCATCCTCCAGGTCCCATAAAACTGAATGGAATTGTTGAAATTAACAGACTTACAGCCAATATCGATAAAAAGAGCCTACAAAATTTACTGCAGAATGACAGGGCTTTCACAGCAGTCTTCCGTCAGTGCCAAAGTTCGCTATTGTAATCTTCTGGTTGCTATTTTCTATTAAATGTTATTGCGACTTTCCACTGGGACAGGAGCTGTATGTATCCTGAGGATATTTGCCCAAACATTAGGGCTCTTCTTGTATATTACATTCTGAAGAGAAACACGTAGCAGGGAATGTTCTGTGTAGCTCAAGAGGAGCTATCAGAGGGCAGGAACCACCTCTTATTTCTCTTAATTCCTCTTTGTAGCATATGCCTTTAAAACAATTGGCTAATGCAAGAATTTCATAGTCCTTCCTCAAAAAGAAGGGGAAAAGTTAACTTATTTGCTTATGTGCTGAGCAATTGTACTTTCAGTACTTTCAGTACAACAGGGAGACTTTCAACTGAGCTAAATTATTCTCCAAAGACAGAACCATTCTCCAGTATAGTTCTTTTATGCCAACATACATCTGGGCACATGATAGGCAATCCTAGAATCCATCTGTAACTTCCATCCAAATGATACTTAGAATCATAGAATGTTAGAGTTGGAAGGGACCTTGCAGGTCATCTAGTCCAACCCCCTGCACTCTGCAAGAGCATAGCTGAAAGATAGCCCTACATACCTACAACATACCCGAAAGATGGTCATCCAGCCTTCGCTTGAAAACGTCCAACAAAGGAGCATCCACCACCTCTCGAGGCAGTCTGTTCCACTGCTCAACCACTCTTACAATTAGGAAGTTTATCCTGATATTTAGCCGGTAACGACTCCCTTGTAATTTCCACCCATTAGATCTAGTCTTGCAATCCGGAGCAAGAGAGAATAGATCTGCTCCATCTTCTAAATGACAGCCCTTCAATTACTTGAAGACTGCAATCATGTCCCCTCTAAGCCTTCTCTTTCCCAGGCTAAACATACCCAACTCTTTCAGCCTTTCCTCATAAGACTTGGATTCAAACCCTCTCACCATCCTGGTTGCCCTCTTCTGGGCATGCTCGAGCTTGTCAACATCCTTCCTATGATGTGGTGCCCAAAACTGGACACAGTACTCCAGGTGAGGCCTGACCATAGCAGAATAGAGCGGAACTCCCACCTCCCTTGATCTGGACACAATGCTTCTGTTAATGCATCCTAAGATTGCATTAGCTTTCTTCACAGCCACATCGCACCGCAGGCTCATGTTTAGTTTGTAATCAACCAGAACACCCAGATCTCTTTCATATGTGCTGCTGTCAAACCAAGTCCCTCCCATTCTATATCTGTGCCTTTGATTTTTT
>NW_015176487.1:75411-89622 GCF_001447785.1 Gekko japonicus | reverse complement strand
GTTTAATAATCTGCTCTAGAATTTTCCCAGGTATTGATGTCAAGCTGACAGGCCTGTAATTTCCCGGGTCTGTCTTTTTTCCCTTCTTGAAGATTGGGACAACATTCGCTCTTCTCCAGTCTTCTGGCACAACACCAGTACTCCAGGACATCTCAAAGATTACAGCCAGAGGCTCTGAAATAACATTTGCAAATTCTTTTAGCACCCTGGGATGCAAGCCACCCGGTCCTGGAGATCTGAAAGTATTTAAAGCAGCTAGATGCTCTCTAACCATTTCCTTACTTCTTCTGGACTGGCAGTTTCTCCTTCCTTCATATGCCCTGCATTCTTCAGTTTGCATACAGCTCGCCTTACGGTTAAAGACTGACACAAAATGAGAGCTGAGTAATTCCGCTTTGTCTTCATCCCTTGTTAAGGCTTGACCGTTTTCTCCTAGCAAGGAGCTTACTCCATCCCTGTTCTTCTTTTTGCTCTGAACATAGGCATAGAAATTTTTCTTGTTGTTTTTAGCATCCCTCGCAAGCCTCAGCTCCATCTGCACTTTAGCCTTTCTGACACCATCCCTACAGATTCGAGCCTGCTTCTTGTACTCAGCCTCAGTAATCTGACCCTCCTTCCATTTCCTGTACATTTCCCTTTTTAGTCTCAGCTCTTCAGAGTTCCTTGTTCAGCCACCTTGGCTTCATTACCCGTCTCCCACCTTTCTTTCTTACCGGAACAGTTTGCGATTGTGCCTTAAGCACTTCATTTTTCAGCATCACCCATCCTTCCTGTGCAGATTTCTCCCACAGCATTTCCAGCCACGGGATCCTACCTAACATTTCTCTGAATTTTTTGAAATCAGCTTTCCTGAAGTCCAGGATACGAGTCCTACTATGTCCTGGTTTCACATCCTTCTCTATGTCAAATTCCAAGCTGACATGGTCACTATTCCCCAAGGATCCCACAACATTCACTTCATGTGTAGTACCTAATTCACTATTCACTTAATAGTACCTAATTTCTTTTTTAATTTTTTTAAAAAAACTCTCTATTAGGATATCACAATAAGTACATTTATAATTCATATAACAAGTTATCTCATATCCTTTTTTTCTTCCCTATACCCCCCCTTCTGACTTCCCACAGTGCTCAAACTTCCCATTACGTCTTACGTCAGCCCCTTTCCCAATTCTTTAATATTATACATTTATTACAGGTACCGTATCTCTTTACCTATAGATCTATATATGTTTAAACTTATTCTAAATAGTCTTCGTTCTTAATAATTGTCAAAGCAAAATAAATTGTTTTAACATCCCAATATTTCTCCATATAGTCTTTGAAATCCTTCCAATCTGCAAAAAAGTCTTCTGCTTCTTGATTTTTAAGCTTTCTTGTCATTTTGTCCACTTCAACCATAAAAAGTAGCTTCTTTAGCCACTCCCAAATATCAGGCGTTTTTTCTTGCTAGTACCTAATTTCTTAATCATATGACACAAAAGTTAATACGTTGGGTCCCTTGAGAATGTTTACTAGTTCTCTAATACAAGAACAAGTTAAGCATGTGTTCAAGATTCCATGTGCCACTTGCACACGCCTGCCAGGTGTCACCAGCAAAGCACGAAGCAGAATCTAGCTGTTGTGAACCCTCCCCAATACCATATTGGCGCTGACGCATGTTCATTAATGCATTTAAAGGTCAGTAATACTCCCTTGGTCTGCAAGGAGATCAAATCAGTCAAACCTAAGAGAAATTAATCCTGACTGATCCCTGGAAGGCTAGATACTGAAGCTGAAGCTCAAATACTCTGGCCACCAAATGAGAAGGGAGCACTCACTGGAGAAGACCTTGATGCTGGGAAAGATTGAAGGTCAAAGAAGAAGGGGTCGGCAAAGGATGAGATGGTTAGACAGTGTTATCAATGCAATGAACATGAAATCAAGCAAACTCCAGAGCATGATGGAAGACAGGAAGGCCTGGCGTGATGTGGTCCATGGGGTAGCAAAGAGTCGGACTCAACTGTGCGACTGAACGATAACAACAGAAAACACATAACACTACTCATCCGGTCAGAATGGCAGCTGTTCTCCAGGGTCTCAGGCAGGGTCCTTCACTCCATCTGTTGTCTGGTCCATCTAAGTGGAAATGCTGTTATGTCAGATCCCGGGCCTATCAAGGGCAGCATTCCCTACTCTGATCACCAAAGGTCACCAAAATCTTATAACTGGACTCTAAATTCCTCCTCTATATAACAGGTTTCTAGTTTCAACTATCTGGGGGTTTTGTTCCAGGAAAATGGCTCAAGATCTAGCAATATAAGCATGGCAACACTAAAGGTGAGCAGGAGCGCTGGGGCTATCCAGAAATTTTATTGGCACAAAGGGGGTAAATGCATAATAGCAGCCTTCCATTGGTTCAAGGCCAAATCTCTTCGCCAACTCACTTTTGGTGCCCCCTTTAATATCACGTCAAATTTTAAAAAACTGGAGGCTGTTCAATCTAAGTTTTTGAGAACAGTCCTCTAAGTCCCCCCGGTTAGGGTTGCCAAGTGCGATCGTCGGCGCAGCGGGGGACTCCCGGCTTGCGGCTGGAGCGCGCGTGCCGCATCCTTGTCACTCGGAAGTGATGCGACCATGCCGGGCATGCTGGGGGCGGGACCATGACCATTTGAGGGAAAACAATAGAGTTTTCCCTTGGATGACCGTGGCCCCGCCCCCAGCATGCCCAGCACGGTTGTGTCACTTTCGGGTGACGTGCACGTCGGGGTGGGGTTCCCCCCGGGGCCCGATCCACCGGCGGGGGTTTCCCTGCCCCCCAGCGGGACTTGGCAAGCCTACCACTGGTACTTCAAATGCCTTGATCAGAATAGACACAGGCATGATCTCAGTGGAGGCAAGGCTTTGGATGTTGGCTAGTCAATATTGGTTGAAACTTTAACTTTTTTCCTAGAGGGTTGGCGAGTTTAATTTTCCAGAATACCTTTGTCGTGCCTTGGCTAAGGGCCATTGAAAAAAAAACTTTCTCAGTTTGGCCTCTCAAAACAATTTCTTAGCTCTCTCACATATGACAAAGTGAGAGAGTTGGTGAGATAGAGAATCCAGGACATAGCTAGACAGGAGGATCTTAACAGCTCATGCAAATGGCGAGTCCTCTTAGAACTGCTCTATAAGGTAGTGCCTATGCCCTATCTTTTTTATTTAGAAAATCATGAGTTAAGGAGAACGTTTACCCTCATGAGATTGGATGCGCTCCCCTCAGCGGTTACAGAGGGGAGGTTTAATTTAAAAAACCACCATGCTGATCCTATATGTCCCTGTTGCAATGACAGAATTGAAACTTTAATGCATGATATATACGACTGCAGGGCATATAGTCACTTTCGTGATATTCTCCCACTCTCTACAACTGCTCTATTCTCAACTAGTCAAAAGATGCAATTACTGAAGAACCTCCTAGAAAGTAGGCACCCTGAGGTTACAGGTAGACTTGCCAAATTTGGCTGGTTAGCTGTAAGGACTAGAAAGCTGCTAGTGAAAGGCGAATAGATGTAATTTGTCATAGGATTGAACATGTTTTACTGGCACGCGCTATTTGATATTTTCATTTTATATATCTCATTTATGCTTGTGGTTTTATGAATTTGACAAATTTAGTTTGACTACTGTATTAGAGTGCTGGCTTTTGCTGTGAATAAATTTGTTGACTTCTGTATAGACTCCAGATGCAACTTAACAAACGCTTCCAATGCTGCTCCAGTGACACCAAAAGTGCATGGCATGTATTGCAAGGTGATTGTGAAGCAAAATAAGTCTCATAGCTGCATTGGTTGGTCCAGTGGAGATTTAATGCCTCTGATCTTTCATTATGTGTTTCAAAGGTATATACCTCCTTCTCCCAGTCCTTTCCATCCAGGTTACTGATCAGGGTCAATACATGCTTAGCTTTACTAAGGCTACACTCTCTGCTTTTCCCAGGGATGTTCACTGGGCCCACACTCCTAAACTTTTAACTACAATTAAGATATTAGGAATGGGCTGAGAGATTACATGTTCCCTCCCTTGTCCTTTTCTAGGGGCTCTGAACCATGGTTTGCATTGGCACTGAACTTAATCCATCAATATGAAGTGGGTTTACAGACTCTGGTTAAAAGGAGGCTTCGAGAGCATTAAGTAGGGTTAAGTTCAGCAGAGACATCATTCTTAAACACTGGTAAAACATTAGAGAAAAGGCAGAAGTTATCCTGCCAGAGAGGGGAGGGGACTAAGACCATGTGAATCTTTGATTTATTATGGAGAGTTGATGAAGGAGGGACTTCACCAACCATTGCTAAAGCAGCCAAGGGAGCTGACAGGAAACTGCCACAACACTAGCCTTATAACAAACTAATGTGTTTAAAAGTCTTTTAAAACACTGATGCAAAATGGTTTGGTAGTTATCAATCTGTATGTACTGAGTAAGAACATAAGAACATAAGAGACGCCAATGTTGGATCAGGCCAAAGGCCCATCCAGTACAACACTCTGTCACACAGTGGCCAGAAATACCAGGTGCCATCAGGAGGTCCACCAGTGGGGCCAGGACATTAGAAGCCCTCCCACTGTTGACCCCCCCCCCCAAGCACCAAGAAGACAGAGCATCACTTGGCCCAGAGTCCCTATCTATACCTTGTGGCTAATAGCCACTGATGGACCTCTGCTCAATATGCTTATCTAATTCCCTTTTGAAGCCGTCCATGCTTGTAGTCGCCACCACTTCCTGTGGCAGTGAATTCCATGTGTTAATCACTCTTTGGGTGAAGAAGTACTTCCTTTTATCCGTTCTAACCCGACCACTCAGCAATTTCATTGATTGCCCACGAGTTCTTGTATTGTGAGAAAGGGAGGAAAGTACCTCTTTCTCTACCTGCTCTATCCCATGCATAATCTTATAAACCTCAATCATGTCTCCCCTCAGTCGTCGTTTCTCCAAGCTAAAGAGCCCTAAGCGCTTTAACCTTTCCTCAGATGGAAAGTGTTCCAACCCTTTTATCATTCGAGTTGCCCCTTTCTGCCCTTTTTCCAAAGTTATAATATCCTTTTTAAGGTTTAAGGAAGCACCTTGCCAGAGGCACGAGCCTCTGGCACGAGCCGAAGGGCGAGCTAAAGGGCTCTTTGCCCGTGGCTCTTAGCCCAGGGACTCTTGGACTAGGGGCTCTGTGAGACGCCCAAGAAGAGGCAGAAAGTGAAAACCCTAGGCTCCTTGTTTTCCCCATAAAGTAATTTGACTTTGACAAGAAAAAAACACATAAATACAAAGGGATTTAAAAGGGGGATTACATTTACTTATTTTAAAAGAATTATGAAGCCAGAATGCCAGCAGGGGGTTGGGGGCTATCCAGTGTTTTGCACAGAGTGTCACATGTATGACTATCTGCCCACTGGGCAGAAGTCTTGGGTGTGTGCTCGGTGCAAGGAGCTCCTGGTTCTCAGGGAACGTGTGTGCTCCCTTGAGGCCAAGGTGGCTGACCTGGAGAAGCAGAGACAGTCAGCTAGGCGCACAGAAAAGACTCTCGGGGACTTGTTAGCTACGTCCCACTCTGGATCTGGCAGCCCCGCTGCTGTCAGGGAGCATGAGGGTCTAGGGGAAACAGGGCACCGTGCTGAGGATAAGGGGAATGTGCCCTCAGAAGGGACCTCTTCCCCAGCTGGTGAGCGGTTATCCTTTTGCACCAAGGAACCATCCCTGGGCAGGGTGGGAGGGGGGCTCTTGGTAGTGGGTGATTCGATCCTTAGGCAGGTAGACAGCTGGGTGGCGAACCCGCGTACTGACCGTATGGTGACTTGCCTGCCTGGTGCAAAGGTAGCGGACATTACGCGTGTTTTAGATAGGCTGGTAGATAGTGCTGGGGAGGAGCCAGTGGTCGTGGTGCATGTCGGCACCAACGATGTGGGGAAATGCAGTCGTGAGGTCCTGGAGGAGAAATTTAGGCTGCTGGGCAGGAAACTCAAGGCCAGGACCTCCAAGGTAGCCTTCTCAGAAGTGCTACCTGTTCCACGCGCAGGGCCGGAGAGACAGGCACAGATCAGGAGTCTCAATGCGTGGATGAGACGATGGTGTAGAGGGGAAGGGTTCAGGTTTGTTAGGCACTGGGATTCTTTTTGGAACAAGAGGGAGCTGTACAGGCGAGACGGTCTCCACTTGTCCCGAGAAGGAACCAGGCTGCTGGCGCTTAAAATCAAAAAGGTGGCAGAGCAGTTTTTAAACTGAATATTGGGGGAAAGCCGACAGGAGATGAAAAGTCTCTGGTTCGGGTTGGCTCATCTCAGAGAGATGAGGGGGTACCTGTTGCTTTTCTACAGGGAGGTGGATTGAAATTGTCCACTGAGACCATGGCTAGTGACATGGACTGCCTGACAAGGTCTCGAGATTGCAAGAGGAAGGTGGCAGGCTTAACCAGTATGGGAAATTACAGCTGTTTCTATACAAATGCTCGAAGTGTCCGAGGTAAAATCGGGGAGTTGGAGTGCTTGGTGTCAGAGGGAAAAATAGACATTGTGGGTATTTCAGAAACTTGGTGGGATGAGGAAAATCAGTGGGATACGGTGATTCCCGGTTATATATTATATCGGAAGGATAGGGGGGGAAGGGTTGGAGGTGGGGTGGCTCTGTATGTCAGAGAGGGTATAAAGTCCAGAAAGATCGAGAGGCTAAGAGAATTGGATTCGCTTCTTGAAGTTCTGTGGGTTGAAATAGGGGGGCCAAAAGGAAACTTAACACTGGGAGTTTGTTATCGCCCACCGGATCAAAAGATAGAGGAGGATTATAAAATGATGAATGAATTAAAGATAGCAGCTAGACAAAAACACTGTGTCGTAATAGGTGATTTTAACTACCCACACATTGATTGGGTCAATATGTGTTCTAGTCGAGAGAAAGAGATTGAGTTTCTAGACACTCTAAATGACTGTGCTATGGAGCAGATGGTCATGGAACCTACCAGGGGAGAGGCGATCCTTGATTTGGTCCTAAGTAACACTCAAGACCTGGTGAGAGATGTAAAAGTGATTGCACCGCTTGGGAACAGTGATCATAATGTTGTTGAGTTCAACATTTGTACAAATAGGGAATTGGCCAAAAAGACTCACACAACCACTTTTAACTTTAAAAGGGGTAATTTTTCTGATATGAGGGGACATGTGGGGAGGAAACTGAAGGGAAAAGTAGAAAGGGTCAAAACCATTGGGGAAGCTTGGAAACTGTTTAAAACTACAATTCTAGAAGCTCAAATAAAATATATTCCGCAGGTTAGGAAAGGCACAAACAGGTATAAGAAAAAGCCTACATGGTTAACAAACAAAGTAATGGAAGCTGTAAAAGGTAAAAAGGATTCCTTTAAGCGGTGGAAAGCTAGTCACAGTGAGGCTGATAAAACAGAACACAGGCTATGGCAAATAAAATGCAAGTCTGTGGTCAGGCATGCAAAAAGGGAATATGAGGAGCATATAGCAAAAAATGTAAAGACCAACAATAAAACTTTCTTCAAATACATTAGAAACAGGAAACCAGCCAGGGAGGCAGTGGGGCCCTTGGATGACCAAGGGGTAAAAGGAGTACTGAAGGATGATAGGGAAATGGCTGAGAAGCTAAATGCATTTTTTGCCTCCGTCTTCACTGTGGAAGATGAGAGGTGCTTGCCCACTCCAGAGCCGCTGAGTTCGGGAGGGGTGTTGAAAGACCTGAGTCAGATTGAGGTGACGAGAGAGGAGGTCCTAAAACTGATAAACAACTTAAAAACTGATAAATCACCAGGCCCAGATGGCATACATCCAAGAGTTCTGAAAGAACTCAATTGTGAACTTGTGGATCTCCTGACAAAAATATGTAATCTCTCCTTAAAATCAGCCTCCATTCCTGAGGACTGGAAGGTAGCTAATGTCACTCCCATCTTTAAAAAGGGTTCCAGAGGAGATCCGGGAAATTACAGGCCAGTCAGTCTGACGTCGATACCGGGTAAATTGGTGGAAACCATTATTAAGGAAAGAATTAGTAGGCACATAGATGAACAAAACCTATTGAGGCAGACTCAACATGGGTTCTGTAAGGGAAGATCTTGTCTCACTAACCTGTTAATGTTCTTTGAGGGGGTGAACAAACATGTGGACAAGGGGGATCCAATAGATATTGTTTACCTTGACTTCCAGAAAGCTTTTGATAAAGTTCCTCATCAAAGGCTCCTAAGCAAGCTCAAAAATCATGGGATAAAAGGACAAGTCCTTTTATGGATCAAAAACTGGCTAATTAATAGAAAACAGAGAGTGAGTATAAATGGGCAGTTCTCCCAGTGGAGGGGTGTAAGCAGTGGGGTACCACAGGGATCAGTACTTGGTCCACTGCTTTTTAACTTGTTCATTAATGATTTGGAGTTGGGAGTAAGCAGTGAAGTGGCTAAATTTGCGGATGATACGAAGTTGTTCAGGGTGGTGAAAACCAGTGAGGATTGTGAGGCACTCCAAAGGGATCTGTCAAAGTTGGGCGAGTGGGCGTCAACATGGCAAATGGGGTTCAATGTGGCCAAGTGCAAGGTGATGCACATTGGAGCCAAAAATCCTAACTATAAATACACGTTGATGGGGTCTGAACTGGCAGAGACAGATCAAGAGAGAGATCTTGGAGTTGTAGTAGATAACTCACTGAAAATGTCGAGACAGTGTGTGACTGCAATAAAGAAGGCCAATGCTATGCTGGGGATTATTAGGAAGGGTATTGTAAACAGATCAGCCAATATCATAATGCCGCTATATAAATCAATGGTGCGACCTCATCTGGAATACTGTGTGCAATTCTGGTCACCACACCTTAAAAAGGATATTATAGCTTTGGAAAAAGTGCAGAAAAGAGCAACTCGAATGATAAAAGGGTTGGAACACTTTCCCTATGAGGAACGGTTAAGGCGCTTAGGGCTCTTTAGCTTGGAGAAACGACGACTGAGGGGTGACATGATTGAGGTTTATAAGATTATGCATGGGAAAGAGCAGGTAGAGAAAGAGGTACTTTTCTCCCTTTCTCACAATACAAGAACCCGTGGGCACTCCATGAAATTGCTGAGCGGTCGGGTTAGAACGGATAAGAGGAAGTACTTCTTCACCCAAAGAGTGATTAACACTTGGAATTCACTGCCACAGGAAGTGGTGGCGGCTACAAGCATGGACGGCTTCAAGAGGGAATTAGATAAGCATATGGAGCAGAGGTCCATCAGTGGCTATTAGCCACAAGGTATAGATAGGGACTCTGGGGCAAGTGATGCTCTGTCATCTTGGTGCTTGGGGGGGGTCAACAGTGGGAGGGCTTCTAATGTCCTGGCCCCACTGGTGGACCTCCTGATGGCACTGGTATTTCTGGCCACTGTGGGATACAGAGTGTTGGACTGGATGGGCCTTTGGCCTGATCCAACATTGGCATCTCTTATGTTCTTATGTTAACCCAATTCTGTGCATTTTTACTCAAAAGTAAACCCCACTGTGTACTATGGCAGTTACTCTCATGTAGGTATGCATGTGCTTGCAGACTGTGGTTTCAGTTTCAAGGATTTTTACATTTATTTATTTATTTATTTAGGCATTTTTTACCCCGCCCTCCCCACTAGCGGGCTCAGGGCGGCTTACAAGGGGCATGAGCCCATACATAAAACCAGATAAGACAATAAAACCATGAATAATAATGACAATGCAATAATAAAGTGCTTTCTGTAAACAAGATGATCTTGAGTGGTTTTCCTCAAATCCTCCCCATTGGGGTGACACTATCCAGTAGATAGTTCAAGCCAATCCCACATTGTCGGTGCCATGCAATTTATGGTGGAACTTCCAAGGGTGATTCCTAATCCCGATGGTATCGCCACCATTGGTGGTGGCGGCAGCGGCGGCCCCTATGCGAAAACCTGGCGGAAGAGCTCTGTCTTGCAGACCCTGCGGAAGGTAGGCATAACCTGTCCTCAGTAATCATAAGGTAAGCTTAACAGATGTGACAACAATTGTAAAATCAGGATGCTGGAAAGTGGATATGCTGTTCATATAAGAGATCCAAGTTTTGCTCACTAACAATTTGGAAGGAGCTACAGCAGTGCAAAATACTAGTCTTACATTGTATTAGGATAAAATCTGTAGGCTTTACTTAGGTAGGGAATAGAATAGATTCACTGGTTCAGTCTTTTTAAAAACTCAATTTCTTTCCTTGCCATCCACCAAAATAAGTAAGCAGATCAGGTATTTTTTTGGCAATGATGTGTTGAAGCAAAAGTGTCCTCCCGCACACCTACTGGTAGCTTTTTGAAATCATTATAGCCAAAACTTCATTCTCAATAAGCTTCTTGAAATAAGCATCCTCAACTCTGCTGAGTGGGTACACCTGATAACTTAAGAGCATTCATTTTGATTTTGGCATAAGCTCCCATAAGCTATAGCCCATTTCTCCAGATGCTCTCGTCCACAAAGTTTATGCCATAGTGCATTAGCTTTTATAAGGTGCAACAAGATTCTAGTTTGGGTTTTTGGGTTTTGTTGTTGTTGTTTTGCACCGACTAACACAGCTAGCATTCTGTAGAATCCCACCAGGAATGCAGAAACTGGGGGGAAAGAGGGGAGGGGTCTCGCACACTCACACCTGACTCCTCTGATTATGGCAGTGCCAAACATGTAGACTGCATAGCTCTCACAGGACACTCTCTTTTAAGTGGCGTACAACTGCCAGGAGCCACTGACAGCAGTACCCCACACATATAATTAGAAATAATGGGAAGTACCTGTTGTCTGCATTAAGAAGAGAATAGAGATTCAAACATTTAGACTGTGAATCCTGGAAGATACCAGAAGAAAATGACCACCTTTTCTGACAGCATTCCTGTGCCTTTAATAGCTGCCCGAGAAGCAGAAATCTCACAAACAACCTTTCCCCTTTAATACACATTCAAAAAACAGGTCAGGATGTTCATGAATGCTTTAACAGTAGCATGAATATAAACTGGAGAACTGGCAACAGGCTTTTATTACCATAACACACTCTTCCTCCCAGGAATTTGAGACAAGACAGCATTAATGATTCTCCTTCCACTTCATCCTTACACTGAAGTAGATTAGGCTGTGGGAAACAGACTAGCCCAAAATCATCCAGTCACTTTCACAGGTTTGAAGCCTCATCTGCCCAGTCCTTATCCAGTGCTCTATCCATCACACAACACGACCTGATAATTTTAGAATCTCCAAAGCACTTAACCTTGTAACTCTTACAACAAGCCTGTAAGGTAGACCATTACTATTAGCCTCGTCATTGCTGATTGGCTGCAGAAACTGACAGTGACTTGCACCGAGTCAAGAAATTGATCTATCAAGGTCAGTATCTACTGTCCCCTTGTCGAGGAAGAGGTCTTTCATAATCACCTATCACCTGATCCTTTCTTAAGCAGCCTTGCCAAGGGCTGAACCTGGGACCTTCTGCATGCCACGGCCCCTCACCACCATACGAGTTTATATGGCTGTGATTAAGTCTGACTTGAGGATTTACTGGGCAAAGCGCAGCGTCAGGAAGAGTCTGCAGCCCAGGCAACAGCCCCAGCCAGGAGACCTTCTCCATCTCCATGGCAGTGGCAGCGCCTCCCCGAGCTATGTCCCTGCCCCTTTCCTGGAAGCAGCGAGGCGCCCAGGCTGTGGCTGCACAGAAGCACTCTGGCTACGGAGGGAGAAGGTGTACCTTGCAGGGCCTGGTGCATCCCCCCTGATGCCGCTGTAGAGCTCCAGCACTCACAATCACTCCATTGCCCTCCTCCTGCCCCAGTGGCGAGCGGTGCCATCAGGCCAACTCCTCCGACAGCAAACAGTGGTTGCGGTTGCGTTGGCCTATTCCCGGGCCCGCATCATCAGCCCGATGTGGGGCAGCCGCACTGGGCTCCCTCGGAAAAGGCGCCCCTTCAGTGGCCCTTCCTCCAGGCACCTGGGCAGGGGCGAGGGAAGGGCAGGGAGGGGCAGGCTTGGAAGCCAGCCGGAACACCATTCCGGGGAGTTCTGCCCCAAAAATAGCCCTGGTGTTTCATAATTATTGAATTACACTGTAATGAATTGATGTATGCAGATTCATGATCGCAAATGGAATACTATTTTCATTAGGATTTTGTGGGAATCTTTGCCAGCCATTTTTATAGTTGGGGACTAAGGAGGAGTGGGGGAGGAGTGGGGGACCTTTGAGATGGCACCAACAAAAGTAACAATACCCCCAAATCTAGAATCCTAAGGGCTCAAATACACAATATACTCAATATGGGTGTGCGATCGGACTCACAGTCAGACATACATTGCGGAAAATTACCTTAAAGAGCACTTGTTTGTGACTGTGCAGAGTGAGGGCAGAGAAGGAGCATCTATTTTCTCTCTTGTCTGGTTTTCGCCAGAGGAAACACAGCGAGGGGGGGATGTTTTTCCCCTTTACTCTGGCTTCATGTGTGCTTCCATGTGTTGGGCATATTGTGTATTTGAGCCCTAAAACACAAATAGTTCATATGGGGGGGGGGGGGATCCAATTACCACTTAGCAGAATTATACAGATTCACTGGGGCAAGGGTGCTCTCCATGGAGCAGCTTGGCTATGAGCTCTGTGGCACTGCTTATCAGATAGTTCTGGAGGGGTAGCCATGTTCGTCTGCAGCAGCAAAAGAAAGTAGAGTCTGGTAGCACTTCAGAGACTGACAGAATTTATTCCAGCATAAGATTTCATAAGAGCATGTTTCCTCAGACTGCACTGAAATAACATTTATTAGGTTGATGGCACTTATAACCTGCCTGTCATTTATAAATATAAAAACATAATAGATATATGCTTCAATGCACGTATCAGGTAGATTTGTGTTACTTTAATTACTATCGGAAGTACACTGCCATTTCTATGGATTCCGAGTAGATACAACTTTTCTTTATTAGAGCAGCTGATCACAGAAATGGAAGTCTACTTTTATGCAAATTAGCAGTACCTAAATTAACAATAAGGACTACATCAACCGCTACATGTATATACCTAACATTTATTAGGTTACAAATATTCATGAATTGTAACAACAGCTGCAAATGTTATGATGTCAACCAACCAACCAACCAACCAGGGATTCCAGAGTGAGTTCAAACCCCCTTCATCTCATAGGTGCTTACCTGCAGCCCGGCCCAAAAGGATGCTGGAGGGCACACAGATCCCAGGATCTGATCCACTGTAGGTGAGATCTGACACACCCCTGGTATTTCTCTAGGTTTATTCATGTGAATGTCAACAGTGTCAATGTGGCTCATGTGCCTCAACATTCAATCTGGACATTTGCTGACATCAATATATAGGTGGCGCTAGATGTTTTCTTGTTCTTCCAAAATCTGAGCCCTGTGCAGCCTTAGAAAAAATGCCTGTTCTTTAATTATTACACAGCATTAAATAGCCAGGTTTGATAAAGCATGTCGTTAAGGAAGATTGCTTCTTACCAACAAAACCAGGCCTGTAATTAAACTGTCACACAGATGTTTGACCTTGGTCAAGACTTTAACTTTGGGGAAGGAATGGAACAAGTAACCACACAAAATGTGTATGAAGCACACCAGTTGAGTAACACAGGGAAAATGTGAACTTCAGTAGAAATCCAGCAGAGTGCCAATCAGTGTTGTGAAGCTGAAGACAGAATCGGTATATTGCAGCAGCTAAGATGATAAAGGAGGAAGACCAAGGATCTTTCTCACTTACATTAAGAACATAAGAACATAAGAGACGCCAATGTTGGATCAGGCCAAAGGCCCATCCAGTCCAACACTCTGTGTCACACAGTGGCCAGAAATACCAGGTGCCATCAGAAGGTCCACCAGTGGGAAACTAACATTAACTAGAAGTTTTCAGAAAATCTGTTAACTCTGCAAGAGATCTGAATTGACCTCTTGCAACTGAACCTCATCACAAGACCCAAGGTCAGAGAATTGCCTGTGCCTCAGGGCGCAGGGAGTATAACACCTGCATTTAACATCTACTCGAGCACCTGTTCGAGTCCCACCGTGGTCGAGGTGAGCTCTCGACCCTTAGTCCTAGCTCCCGCCCACCCAGCGGTTCGAAAGCCAAGTAACTATCTATCGGCGAGTAGATAAATGGGTACCCACCCTTAGTAGGGTGGGGGGCACCCTCCTCCATCCATGGAGGTGTGTGGAGAAGCAGCGGCACTGGCAGCAATGGCGGCGATAGCG
>NW_015176487.1:71140-75170 GCF_001447785.1 Gekko japonicus | reverse complement strand
GTAGTTAGGGTCGATATAGGTGATTAGCACCCAAGAACTGTAAACCGCCCAGAGACCCCTACGGGGGTTAGGGCGGTATATCAAGCCGAAGGATAAATAAATAAAAAATAAATAAATAAACTTCAACAATATTTCGTTGCCTGTTCAAAATATCATAATTTGTAAATACAACAAAATTTACTTCAATTTTCTCATCCCCCTAAACCAAATGTGCCTGTTTAATACATTCATAATTCCTGTTTGAACTTTACTTCGTGTCAAGTGCCATTTATAAAGGAAATAACAAGTGGGCTCCTGCTTATCAACAATAAATTTCTGGCCTGGACAAAAGCCAAATATAATCTCTATCACAGGGTGGGACATTCAAAAAGTCATGACCATTTATTACCACATGCTACCAAGGGACTGCTCAGATAGAGTGGGGAACAGCTATGTAGTGTTTTGGTCGGAAAATTTGCCTCACAGAAAAAGAAGCAACAGGGGTCCATCATAGGGCCACTCTTCCTATTGCTAGGAGTATTGTTGAAATGGTGGTGGTGGTGGTGGTGGTGGAGGAAAGTGCCTTCAAGTCACAGCTGACATATAGTGACCCTGTAAGGTTTTCAAGGCAAGGGATGTTCAGAGATGGTTTGCCATTGCCTGCCCCTGCGTCACAACCCTGGTATTTCTGGGAGGTCTCCCATCCAAATACTAGCCAGGGCCAACCCTGCTTAGCTTCCAAGATCTCACAAGATCAGGCTAGCCTAGGCTATCCAGGTCAGGGCAATGAAATAGTTTGTTGTAACTTTATTTGTATGCCCGTAGAGATACAACACAGACACAGAAGGGCAATCAGTTGGGGGGAGTTCAGGGCCAAGGATAGAATAACATGGGATTTTGCGAATCCTAAAAGCCTATAAATAATAAATAAGTAATGCTAATAAGATCCAGTAACTGACATCAGCTCCATCTAGGGCTGCCAAGTCCCCCCGGGGGGCGGATTTCCCCCTGCTTTGGAGGCCCGATTTCCCCCCGCGGCGGAATCGGGCCCCGGGGGGAACCCCCGCGATGCTGCGTCACCAGAGGTGCCGAAGGACGTAGAGCATGTTGGGGGCGTGGCCCAGATCATCGGGGGGAAACCATATGGTTTCTCCCCCGATTATCTGGGCCATGCCCCCAATGTGCCCTATGTCCTGTGTCACTTCCGGTGATGTTCTGGCGGCACGCGCGCACAAAGCGCGTGCGCACACACACCCGCGGCCAGCTCCCGGACCCAGCGAACGATCCCCCACCGGTGAGTAATTAAGATTTGGCAACCCTAGCTCCATCCAAGGTTTAATGGCTTTATCAAAAGGTTAGATGCTTATTTTTTTTAAGTTCCTCGGCTCAGCTCTGTGTACACAAAAAACTAAAAATTCATTATCTGTGGAATGCAGCGCTGAGTGCATTTAATTATAATTAATCTCTATTTACAATCAGGGAACATTTACAGAGAGAAGAAAAGTCCATTTGGAAGTTCTTTTAGCCCTTTGAGATGGTCCAAGAGGAAAACGGCAGCTTTGAAAAGCAAATCACAACACACACAAACCTTCTATGCTTCTAAAAAGGGAGGGAGGAGAGAGAGATGAAAGGAGAAAAGCCAGGTGAGCCCTTTTGGTGAGCTTTAAAGCCACATGTTCACTGCAAAGTCAGAAGCAAGGTCTGCGATCAATTAGACCTGATATAGGTGCGAATGCCGGGCAGATTTAAAAGGCGCGTTCAGACAACAACATCTGGGAAGTGCCCCTGCAGCCATTGGCAACCTGTTCTGCTCTGCTGCAGAAGTGGAGAAGTGGGTGTCTTTTGACACCGGGGAAACTCTGGTAGGAAACAGGTTGTGATGGGCCACAGATGGACGTTCCCACGTCTGATTGCTCCAGTGCACTCTCATGGCATCGGGATGGTCAGATCAGGCCATCCCAACTCCGTGGCATTGTGTGTCCCCCCTTCACAGCATGCACATCATTGCAAACTCCATAGGGAGCCCTCAGTGCGGAGATGTGATTCATTGATCCTTCATTTAAGCACATGGGGGGAAAGGTACACAAAAAAGACTCACCTGCAGTTGCGTCTGATTACACACTGACAGACTGTGCCTGCAGCTTCAAAGGGAGGTGTGACTGTGCAACTGCGGGTCTAACTCCTCCAGAGGAAATAGCCTTGTCCCCCCCCCCTGGTTTTTTCTGGCGTGTGTGACCACAACCTATATATAGGTTGCTTGTGGCAAAGTAGTGGGGATTAAGAGAAATTGCACATGGCAGAGGGATTACAAAACAAATTAAAAATCACAGAATTTAAAAAGTAAGAAGGAAGCCAGTTTACACTGATGTGCCTCTTCATTCTTTTAAAAAGGCTGCATCTATTCTGCCAAGCCCAGGGGCTGGCGTGGCATGTTAAAACATTATTGTAAGTATTCCTATATAAATGGATACCTGTTGCTGGCATCACATGGATTGTTAGTAGAGATTAATAGTAGCCAGGAAGCAAACACACCCCATTTTATAAGCACATGGTGGGGGCAACGTTGAACTGATATGTGGCAAATTCACATAGACTGCCAAAGAAATTCCTAGGAATGTTATCCTTAATGCACTATTTTTATCAGATTGGCACACATTGACAAGTGAAGAGGGCAGGGCCTCAATGAGCTCTAAGAAGAGAGTATGGATCACAACAACCACATCTTAGAGATGCTACTAAAAGCTCTTTGGAGGGAGCCTAGTAGGCCTGCTAATCCTCAGATAGCAACTTGGAATTGAGTCTTTCAGCAAGTGAGTAAATTATTGTTTATTCGTTTTTTTAATGTTTTTCTGTCTGTTGCATCTTGTAAAGAAGAAGGCCTCTATTATTTTAAAGTCAGTGCAGTCTAATGATTTGAGCACTAATCTTGGACTAAGGAGACCTGATTTCAAATCACTAATTGGGTTAGGAAGTTCACTGGTAACCAGCCATTTGTTTTTTGAATATCCTACCTTGCAGGGTGATGGTTAGGAAAAATAGGATCATCACATCCATGTATGCCACCCTGGGCTCCTTAGTGATGGAAGGGTAGGAAATAAATGTGAGTGACTAATGCATTACACTGAAGAAGAACGGAAGCTAAGAGATAGCAGGCAAAATGCCAGGACATGAGTCTGGGGATTTGAACCCAAATCCAAATTAAACTCTATTCCCACTAGATAAGTTTAACTGGCTCCAAGTGTTAGCAACACTCATATTGCTTCCCTCAAAATTCCTTCTGTTTTGATTGAGGAGGAATTAATAACAAAGAATAATAAAATGGAGGAGACGAGAATGATGTAAGCCACTTTGGGTCCCCCTTGGATAGGAAAGTGGGGTATACATGAAGTAACTAAATAAAATTATGAGAAAAAATTAGCAGGAACTCTGGCTCAATTGGTGGGGGCTCTTTCTTGCACTCCTTTGAAACAGCTGCAGAACAGCAGGGCTAAGAGGCCAGATGCTACAGTAGTTCTAACTAGGAGCATGAGAAATTTGACTTTTTAGGGGCGTGGCAGTGCTCTAAGAAGATGGCCACTTAGAAACAGAGCTTTGTGCCTTGCCTCCCTGTTTACTCCCCTGATGCTGACTTTGTGAACCATTAATGATTCCTATATATAGGGAATGCCAGTATAAAAAAGGAAAACATAATTCTACAAGAAAGGTAATCGATTATTTGAAACCCAAACCCAAGGGGCGTAACTCTGAGGAAAGCCTGGCTGTGACGATTAAAATAGTGCCTGAAAATCCAACTGCCAATGTTGTGTATTGACTTGAATGTAAATACTGACATGCGAATCGCCTAATTGAAACCTAATGTTAAGCTTCAGCCTGGGCTAGGATCCTAATGTAACCAATAGGAGTCCTAGCCCAGAGAGTGTCTACCAATCACTATGCAAAGCGGGACCGCTTGTGATTGGGTATTGTATCTTCAACCTCATAGGTTGTTATCTGTACAGGGGGTGTGGCTACATTAGCCGGGAGTGTTTAAATATCGACAAGCCAGTGTAAT
>NW_015176487.1:20184-67546 GCF_001447785.1 Gekko japonicus | reverse complement strand
ATGCAGGGGGACATTCGTGGCTTCCAGCCACAGTTACTGAGGTAGTGGGTTCCCGAATGTATGTTGTCCAGCTTGCGGACGGGCGCAAGTGGAGGCGACACACTGACCAGTTAAGGCAGCGGTGGGTGACTGGCCGCCCCACCTCACTGCCAATGGAGTTTTCCGACCCCGAGGACCATCCCATACCTCTGCCGGAGGTGAGTACTGCCGAGACTGCCGAGCCCAGTACTGTCCCTGAGGAAGGGCAGACCCCTACTCTTGGACCCACTGCAAGGGATGGAAGCGTACCTGACCCACTCGAGAGTGAGTCAAGCAGAGTGCCTCCAATTCAGAAGTGCCCTGAACCTCCTCTGCCGCGGAGGTCTCAGAGGATACGAAGAGTGCCCACCTATCTAAGCGATTATGAGTGTACATAGTGTTTTTGCTTAGGGGGGAGGGATTTGTTGTGTATTGACTTGAATGTAAATACTGACATGCGAATCGCCTAATTGAAACCTAATGTTAAGCTTCAGCCTGGGCTAGGATCCTAATGTAACCAATAGGAGTCCTAGCCCAGAGAGTGTCTACCAATCACTATGCAAAGCGGGACCGCTTGTGATTGGGTATTGTATCTTCAACCTCATAGGTTGTTATCTGTACAGGGGGTGTGGCTACATTAGCCGGGAGTGTTTAAATATCGACAAGCCAGTGTAATACTTCGATGGGTTCTGGCTGGCGATTGTTGTACCGTGACGGAGAAGTAACTGAGCTGAAGAATAAACCGCATTCTTGCTGAAATCACTCTCCGACTCTTTGTTAAGCGCACGACTTAACAGCCAATAATACTGAAGCCTTACTTACAGTGTCAGAGTTCTCTTCAAGTCTCAGAACTATGGGGAAAAAACATATTAGACACTATCTCATTCATGATTAAACGACTGACTGTCCAGCTTGAAGCAATGCAAACCTCTCTTAAGGAGATTAAAAACACTGCTGATAGTTCTAAAGATCTCAGTCTAATGTTACAGGACAAATTCTGCATTGTGTAACAATCTTAGGTAAATCTTCACTCTAAAATACTATCGCTTGAAAACAGCCTATGGCAGAATAATCTAAAACTGCTTGGCTTCGGTGAACACATTGAAGAAAATGTAGATCTTGCCATTTTTATATCTAATTGGCTGGCTATAGAATTACATCTGGAGAATGGCATGGCCCTCATGATAATGAAAGCATTGAGGGTGGGCTCAATAAACAAACTGAGAAACTGAGAAACCAGAGATGTTTTAATCACATTATTGGAGTTTAGGAGAAATTTTTTTTTTTAGAAGTTGCACATAATCATGGAGCTTTAACCTATAAAGGGAAAGGATTGAAGCATATCAAGATTTCGCCTCAGAGACCATTATGAAAAGGCAGAAACTAGAGCCGATAACTAGCTACCTCATAGAAGTAAATCAATGTTACATACGGATTGCCCTGGCAGTATTGCAAGTAATACATAAAAGCAAACCCTTGCGAGCAGCCAATCTAGAGGAAGGTTATGAATTGCTTCATGTTATGGAATTGGAGATCCCAATGAAAATTAACAAGAAGTCTCAGAAATGTAAAATGACTCCGCCCCTTTCATCGCCAAGAACCAGTAAATTGCCAATAAAAGCAGTGCAGTAGCTTTCACACACTCTTACTGTATTGAGTCTACAATGCTCCTACTCGTTACAATATTAACAATTTGTTCGGTTCACATTAGTTCACTTTATTAAATACATTTCTATGTTCATGGGGGAGGGGGTGTTGGGTGTATTGGATTTCTTGTAGCCTCTCATTGATTAGACAGTTCCTGTAGAAACACGATAGGACAGCATCTCCTATTCACTTGCAAGTAGCAATGCTCTGCAAGTGCTCAGGGATATAATATAGGCAATACCTTTTCTTATTAGAAGTTCTTAATACTCTAGATAGTTTAATTGGTTGTGTGTATATAACCATCTTGTGGTGTGTGTTTTTTTTTAAAAAAACGAGAGTACACCACAGGTACAAAGTGAGTGTTATCTATTTCATAATCCTCTTGCAGAAGAGATTAACTTTTGTTTGTTTCTGTATTTTACAGTTCTGTAGAAGGGGGAGGAAAAACTGTTCTCACAGGTATATAAGTGAATAGTTCCATATTTCTTCCCCAATTGTATAGAAGGAGTAGTGTTCCAAGTGTTAGTTCGTTTTTTATCTCTATACATTAATTTTAAATTTAGTAACATAAAAAAGAAAGAAGAAGACATGTTCAATAATTGCTGGTTGTTAACGTTTAAATTCTGTGTTGCTGAAGGGCTGAACTTATACCAAGTTTGCCTTACATTAATTGTTTTTTATTCCATAATAGAATATTTCTATTCCTGTGTAAGTAACTGTAGCTTGATTCATTGATTTATAGATAATCTTACTAATTAATTCATTGTGTGGATAAGAAATCTTTCATTCAACCTTTCCTTGTACAATGTGATTTTGGACAAATCAATTAATTCTATTGTAGTTTGAACTCAGTGGTAATTACTAGTAACATATATAGACATAAATTGTTACTATATTTTATTATATTCTTATATCCTATTTAATTAACTTTTCCTATTCCTAGGGGTTATATAATGGCAAATGAATTTAAAATTATTCCATTGAACATCAGTGGGCTTAACAATGTGATTAAAAGGAAAAGAATTTTAACCAGACTTTTATAACTTCATCCTGATATACTTCTGTTACAGGAAATATATCTTTAAAAATCCATACAAAAAGTACTCAATTAATCTAAGTTCCAATATCAATTTTTGGCTCCAGGATCACCCAAGGCAAGAGCAGTTGCGATCCTTATTCCCCAAAACATTCAATTGTGTGATCCACAAGGTAGGTTCTTATTCCTTAAAGGACTATTAGACCAAAAATTAACTACCATAGCTACACTCTATGCGCCCAATGAAAATCAAGTAGTATTTGCACAAGAAACTCTGACTAAACTAACCTATTTTGCTGCCGGATACATTATAGTAGGAGGAGATTTTAATTAAATCATACATCATACCTTAGACAGATCACAACATAATATAAAAAACTAAGAACTCTAAAAGACAATTTACTAAATTGGCAGACATTTTACAACAAAATCCACTCATCAACATATGGAGACAAACTCACCCAACAACCAAAGATTACACATACTTTTTTGCTAGACAGCAAATACACACACACATTGATTACATCCTGATTTCCTCTTCATTACAAAACAAGGTTATATCCACAAATATAGGACCCATATACTGTTCAGATAATAATTGGATAGATTGTGTGATTGCCAAAACAGAATCCCAAGGTAAAAACACATGCTGGTCACTAAATAAATCTTTATTGTTTGATAATATCATGATGGAAGAATTAGAACTGGGACGTGTTGAAACCTGTCTTGAGAGGCACATTGATATTCAAAGCCTCATGTCTAAAAAAACAGAGACAGCAATTAGAGACAGATATCACCTCTAAAATTAAAACGTTGGAGAAATTACAGAAAGAAAGAGGAGGGGAAAAGTTATATCAGAACCTATTGAGAGAACACAGAAATTTGGACCTTCTTCAAAATTCCAAAATTGAAAAACACCTCTTATTTACAAAACAAAAATACTGGCAAAGGTCACCCAGATCCCTAACTTTTAGCTTATAAAGTCAGAGAGTTAGGACACTCCAGATTCATTCCTTCTCTTAGAGATGATCAAGAGTGCACAACAGCACAGTCAGACTCTATTGCTAAAATCTTTGAAGATTATTACAAAACACTATACTCCTCTATGAAACCAGAACCCTCTTTAATGCAGTCCTTTCTCTCTACTCAGTTTACCTAATGCATTACAAAATGACTATAGGTCCCTAATGGATTCACCAATCACAGAACAAGAAATACTAAAAACTATGAAGACTCTCAAAAATAATAAAACTCCTGGTCCTGACGGGTTCCCTTCAGAGTTTTACAAACACTTTGCTTTGATTTTGGCAGCCCTACTAGCCACAACTTGCAATTCTGTTATGGAAACGGGTAAAATACCCAAATTGTGACAACAAACTACAATAATAGTCATACCAAAAAAGGGAGAAAGACTTATAATCTCCAACCTCTTCCAGGCCAATCTCTTTATTAACCCAAGATTTAAAAATTTTCACATCCACATTGGCAACATGTCTGAACAACATAATATCATCATATGTCCACTCAGATCAGGTAGGATTTATTCCAAATAGAGACTTAGCCAATAACACTTTTAAAACATTTAACTTATTCAATTATTGTGATAGACATAATCAGCTGTGTTTTTGGATGTTGCAAAGGCCTTTGATTCTATAGAATTTTCTAACCTCTGAGCTGCACTGTTAAAAATGTGTTTTGGTTTAAGATTTATGACAGCTGTAGACTTCCTATATATCACTCCAAAGACTAATTAAAAATTTAATGGGGTATATTCTGAATCCTTTACTTTAGGGACGGTATGCAGCAAGGATGTCATTGTCACCACTGCTCTTCACGCTAGCGATAGAGCCACTAGCATCTTGGATTAGGAACAATGAACTAATTTCAGGGGTTAAAATAAATAAAAGAGAATACTTTTGCAGATGATATGCCATTATATATAACCAATCCATCTACATCCCTTTCAGCCCTGCAATTGTCTCTAAAATATTTTGGCCAATTCTCCTGACTGAAAATAAATCATTCCAAATCTAATCTGTTTCCCATTCATCTGTCTCTGCAACTAATATATTAAAAGCCAAATATCCTTATTAGTGGGTAACATCATCACTGTCCTAGCTGGGAATAAAAATCCCATTAAATTTAACACAAATCCTCACTCTAAATCACCATCAAATGCATAAAGATCTACAAGTTAAACTGAATAATTGGGGGAAATTGAACTTGTCTTGGCTAGACCATTTTCATCCCATAAAGTAATTTATTCTGCCAATTTCTCCCCCCCCCCAGATGATTCCAAATCAAATTTCAAATACTGTTCTTAAAAAATGGCATACTACACTGTTCAAATTTCTTGGAGTGGGGAGAAAGACTAGAAATTTTAATATAACGTGTAAACAAGCTAATAGAGGAGGTTTATATTATAAAGCAATACATCTTCCACATATGATTAAAATGATGTGGATTGTGGATCCTCCTGATTGGTAAGGATCTGTAACAAAATAATATCAAATGGCACAAGTAAACTTTCTTCAGAGATTGTGCAAAATAACTATATTTATCCATGTTATGTTAAACATCATCAGCTCTTGCCCCAAATATCAAGATTTTCAACTTTTCTCAATAAAAATTGGTTTGCCCCAGGTCAAAACTGTACAGTGTTTAAATCTTGGACACAACAAAATATGATGTGTAGAGATATCTTCAAAACAGGGGCATTTTACAGAAATCAGAACAGAAAGTAGGAAAACCTGTTCCCTGATTCCTTTCTTTTCAATTAAACCACATGTTCGACCAACTTAAAATATGCACCATTCTTAAAGCTCCATTAACAGAATTTGAAAGGACATTACAGGATCATACTAGTCAGAATCTTGGATTAATTGCACACATTTATAAAATCCTATTAAATAGTTTGAAACCCAAAACACTATGCTAAAAAGTGGAATGGCAAAAGAATTGTGGACTACTGTTAGATGAAGATACCTGGATGCAAATCTGGAACTCAAAAATGTTATCGTCTCCAATAATAACAGCCAGACTGCAATAATTCAAAATCATGACAAATTGGTATATTACGCTCTCATGCATATGTTGCCATGTCAAAGCCCAGAGTGTTGGAAATCTTGTAAGCAGATGGGGCATATGCCCACTGTTGATGGTCTTGTGGTGTCATTCAAAATTTTTGGAAAGAAATTATGTCCCAGATTAATTTAATAACAGGGTGTGACAATGCTCCCTCTAAGCTGTGGAGTCTTGTGAGCAAAAATTCTACTTTGTGAGCTACTGGCATTAAAGTTGTGAGCGAGCGATTTGGCTACTGCATAAATCAGTTTGCTCTGGAGCCATCCTTCCTGAGCTAAGACAAACATGTGTGAGCTGCAGGCTAAAAAACTGTGAGCTAGCTCACACTAACTCAGCTTAGAGGGAACATTAGTGACATTCCTCTCCAATCTGAAACATTGCTCTTAAACCACTGGCCCCATGGTAAATACCCCCCCCCCCCAAAAATAAAGCATTAATAGTGGCAGCTAGGACAGCAATAGCTGCCAGATGGAAAAATCAAGCAGCTCCTACTTTGTCTTTGTGGTACAGCAAACTGTGGGATCAGTACATAATGGAGAATGTTACAGATTGAATTAATAGAGCAATGCATTTTCCTAAATATATTAACTTTGCTGGAAAATGCTACCCATTGTTAGATTATTGGGCAACTCAAAATTTATTCCAGATGGATGATCCCAATTACAGAGATGGTTATGAAAGGTGTTAGTTTTTTTAAGGTCATTGTAGGTATACTAAAATAGCTGGTTTGAATATGTAGATTTTGTTTTAGTTTTCAGACCAAACTGTAAAATTATTTTACTGCAGCTATTACTAAGATACTAGGGATTCTTTCACTTACATTATACCGCACTGTTGTTTCCGTGTAAATGGTATTTATATAGAACTTTATTTATATGTCTCTCTATATTTTTAATTTATATTTTTCTTTTTATATTTGTATTGTAAATTATCTAAATAAGTAATTGTTTGGAATATCATTTATTGTTAATATAAATTTAATAAAGAAAATTTTAAAAAAGAAAGTTGACTCTTTCCTTTCTCTTTGTGATTGCTGACATCACACATTCAGAACATTTATCCCTAGAAATGGATTTTGCAGTGCAAATCCTTGTTGTGCAAGGCACACATATCATGATTTGTAAACCACTGAATTGCACAGCAACTTCTCCATCTGAAGGCCCAGAACTCTTTCTAAGCAGAAGAATGCAGATCTCTCACAGATCCTCTCAGCATCCCTATTCCTGGCAATTACTGCATTCTTGTGGGAAGATTTGCTGCTGATATATAAGGGCGTTACTGCCTGTTGGAGGGGGGACACTTTGCCGCCAACTTGCATCTCCTACACCTTTCCCATGTCCCTGGTAATGTTTGGTGAAAGATGCATGCAAAGTGACATATATTCACCTTCCCATTATTGGTTAGTATTTGCAGGTATAGGAAAACACTGCATGCAACAGATAATGCCCCTCATGCTTCTGTTGCCAAATATTATTGAGGAGATGCAAGTAGACTGGAAACAGCCACAAAACCCTTGTCATGTACAGTGAAATCTAGAGGGTACATCTGTTAAACTAGTGAGTGATGGGACTACAGATTCTCTTTAAAAGAACAACCAAACAGTAATCCACAGAAGGATATATTCTAGTAATATTTATTTGCATCTTAGTTAAGGCTGAGCATCCCAAAGCTGAATGTCTGTAGCCTTTCCCTGGCTGTTTGTTAGTTATAATGATACTTATCTGTCAACCTTAAAGAAAGAAGTATCAGAGTGCTGAGGAACCATCTCTTTAAACTCCTGAATTCCTACAAGGCCACCCATCTCACTACCATCTCATTCATATTTATGTGGCAATTATGAAAACCCTAAAGTAAAAAAGCATTAAGGCCCCATGATTTAATACAGTCATGATTTAATACAGTCATTATACATATTATAATGTAATTACTGCTTGATGTACAATTTACCTCAGCACACGGTTTCATAATTGTCACCGAGTTATTGAGAGACAATAGGGAGAAGGTGGAAAGCTGCCGCTGCATGCCACTGACCAAACTGTAAATATCAGAAATATGGTAATATGGTCCTTGTCCCCAAGGCACTCAAGAAAGCTCCCCTAGTGACAAATATTGACCCTGACATCCATCACTACTGGCTTCTGGCTTTACTGAACTTTTCTGACCAAGTGAGAAAGGTACACAATTGAATCATGGCTGTGAATTCTGAAAAGAATGAGGCTTTTGATCAATATCCTTGTCTTTGGTCATAGATAATAATCATCTTGGTCATTTTATGATGAATGAATGGTACATTATTATGTCAGGAAACCATGTTGTAATGTTATTAGTTTGACCACTGAGAAAAGCCAATTGGGCCAAAATGGATCTGGTGAGGGTCAATATTTGTCATTTTGGGATGTCATCGTATATTATCAATGATAACTGAGGCTATTGTGAGGTCCAATATCTGTTTTTAATCTACTGTGAAATAAATACATGTACTTTTGTACATTTGTTTATATTTATTAATTTTTAATTTGACTAAGAGCATTATTTGGCCTACACATTTATATATTTTTTAATGTTCAGATATTACATTCAACATATGTACAACTGACCATCTAATTGAAATGGCACATTTATCCAGATACTGGAGCCAATTTCATTTGTAAAGCGAATGTACATTGGCTCTTTCTTAAAAACAGATACAGACATGTATATGCAGGAAGTATGTACATTCACTGTACCTTGTGAACAGGGCTTTAGAACAGGGTTGCCAACTCCAGGTGAACAGGGTTGCCAACTCCAGGTTGGGAAATTCCTGGAGATCTGATAATGGGGTTTGGGGAAGGGAGGGGAAGGATCTCAACTGGGTATGATGCCATAGAGCCTGCCTTCCAAAGCAGCCATTCTCTCAAGGGGAATGGAGCATGGAGATCTGTAGCCTAGAGGTCTAGGAGATCTCCAGGCCCCATCTTGAGGTTGACAATCCTACTTAGTGGTAGGTAAGACTAAGATGGCCCAGGCTAGCTCAGTCTCATCAAATCTTGGAAGCTAAGCAGGATCAACCACCAAGGAAGTCCAGGGTCATGACACAGAGGCAAGCAATGGCAAACCATCTCTGAACATCTCTCGCCCTGAAAACCCTATAGCAGGGTCCCCAATCTTTTTGAGCCTGTGGGCACCTTTGGAATTCTGACACAGGTTGGTTGGTGCAACCACAAAATGGCTGCCATAGGAGGTGAAGCCAATGACAAAATGACTGCCATGGGAGGCAGAGCCAACCACAAAATGTCAGGGAACGAGGTTATGCATACCTCTAATAGTAACTTTTCAACATTCAGACAGAAGCTATGTATAACAGGAGGCCTTTTTAAATTAATATTTTTTAAAAAATTTGCACAGATTGTCTGATCTCCAGTAGCCAATCAGAAGTCCTGCTGGGCAAAAGCCCCACTAGGCCCCACACCTAAAAACACTTGGCGGGCAACAGGGAAGGTGTCAGTGGGCACCATGTTGGGAATCCTTGGGCATCACGTTGGGAATCCCTGCCGTAAGTGAGCTGCAACTTGACTGCGCTTTCCACTCCCACAAAGGCTAAGTGAGAGAGTGACTTCCCACCAGTCACCCATAGGGTTGCCAGCTCTGGGTACGGAAATACCTGGAGGTTTGCGTGGTGGAGCCTGAGGAGGATGGGGTTGGGGATGGACTTCAGTGGGGTATAATGCCATAAAATCTACCTTCCAAAGTGGCTATTTTCTCCAGGTGTATTGATCTCTGTCGCCTGGAAATCAGTTGTAATAGTGGGAGATCTGCAGCTACAAACTGGAAGTTGGCAACTCTATCTGAAGATGGATCTGAATCTGTGTCTACCCAGTCCTAGTCCAATATAGTACACAGTATGTCAAACCAACTGTCAGTGAAATAATGAATAAGTTATTATGTCCACTTGGTTCAATTTATTTAAAATTATATGCCTATTTGGTTCAGTTGGGGGAGACTTAACACCAGGTTTCATGGCTTTTATTTTTATTAAGCCTTGATAAACTTCGATAAGCTTGTTTTAATGAGCTCTTTTTATTAGTTTTGGTGTACAACTTATCCGCCACAGCTCGGGTTTAGTCTGCTGAGAGGTGTTTTAAAATCTCATCTTTAATTGCCTTAGCTACTTCTCCCTGGAACCACTTTGAAAGCCTCAGCTGTACGGGAGTGTTTGGTTACAGGAAGGCTAATTGAGATGGAGAACTTTGCTGCTTTCAAGATAAGAAAACTCAGCTGAAATATTTACGAAGAAGAAGAAGAGGAGGAGGAGGAGATTGGATTTATACCTTGCCCTTCACTACCCAAAGGAGTCTCAGAGCGGCTTACAATCTCCTTTCCTTTCCTTTCCCTTCCCTTCCCCTCCCTTCCTTTCCCTTCCCTTCCCTTCCCTTCCCCACAACAGAGACCCTGTGAGGTAGGTGGGGCTGAGAAAGCTGTGAGAGAACTGCTCCTGAGAGAACAGTTCTGAAAGAACTTGTAACTGACCCAAGGTCACATCAGCAGCTGCATGTGGAGGAGTGGGGAATCAAACCCAGTTCTCCCAGATTAGAATCTGTACTCCTAAAAACTACACCAAACTGGCTCTCAAACTTAAAATTTAAAATTGCCAGGAAAAGAAAGGGAAGCTTACTCAATTGAACTGAACAGATGAAGGATAAGAAGCTTTTCTTCAAGTCTCTGTAACCTTCAGGTGTTCCAACACAATTTTAATTTGCTGCTTTGGAATATTTTGCTGACTGCTTTAATTGGGCAGAAAACTGGCAAGCTGTGAATGGGGTGAAAAACAGATAGAAGACTGCACCCTTAGTTTGTACTAGCCATCCCCCTTTGTGCATTACTAATTATGGGTCAGAAAAGGACATACCCATTTGAGGGAGAGAGGAAATCCCCAACATGTAAAGAGTCTAGGCTTGAGGATTCTTTTCCCCCATTCAAGCAACAGAACAGATTTGATTGTATGTGGATGTGGACAGGGGCGCATGTAATTTGGAACACACTTTGTCCAGTGACAAGGGTATTCAGGAAATGTGCTTACCATCCTTCCAACAGTTTACTGAAAAAACTGTGGAATTAGGTCTGCTAGCAAACCAAACAATTCCAGAGAACAGCAAGGAGAGATGAGGCCTTCCTGAATGAACAATGCAAAATAATAGAGGAAAACAATAGAATGGGAAGGACTAGAGATCTCAAGAAAATTGGAGAAATCAAGGGAACGTTCCATGCAAAGCTGGCCATGATAAAGGACAAAAACGGTAGGGACCTAACAGAAGCAGAAGAGATTAGGAAAAGATGGCAAGAATACACAGAAGAACTATACAAGAAAACCTCAATGTCCTTGACAACTACGACAGTATAATCACTGACCTCGAGCCAGACATCCTGCAATGTGAAGTTAAATGGGCCTTAGAAATCATTACTAACAACAAAGCTAGTGGAGGTGATGGTATCCCAGCTGAGCTATTCAAAGTCTTAAAAGATGATGCTGTTAAAGTGCTGCACTCAATTTGCCAGTAAATTTGGAAAACGCAACAGTGGCCACAGGATTGGAAAAGGTCGGTATACATTCCAATCCCAAAGAAGGGCAATGCCAAGGAATGTTCAAACTATCGCACAATTGCACTCATATCACACGCTAGCAAGGTCATGCTAAAGATCCTACAAGCAAGGCTTCAACAGTACATAAATAGAGAGCTGCCAGAAGTACAAGCTGGGTTTCGAAGAAGTAGAGGAACTAGAGATCAAATTGCCAACATTCGCTGGATTATGGAGAAAGCAAGAGAGTACCAGAAAAACATCTACTCTTGCTTCATTGACTATGCTAAAGCCTTTGACTGTGTGGATCACAACAAACTATGGCAGGTCCTTAAAGAGATGGGAGTACCAGACCCTGATGCACTCTAGCTGGAGGAGGAGGTGGCAGCAGACAGCACATCCCAGCCCAGCTTCTCAGCCAAGGGCAGGAGGCAGGCCCCAAGGGGACTGGCTGCACAGAGCTCAGGGCCAAACCAGCCCTCCTTACTCATTATGGTTGCTAACTCTGGACTGGGCAATCCCTGAAGATCTGGTGGAAGACACTGGGGAGGGCTCGCATTTGGGGAAGGGAGGGACCTCAACCCTGGTATAATACCCTAATATAGGCCCTTCCAGTCCACATTCAGACTGGTTCAGCCCCAATTGCTCACAGACTATATAAGAGCCCTGGATGGGCCAGTTCCAGCCTGCAGGCCATATGTTTGACATGTTTGGCTTATACCATCTTTAAATATTTCCAATACTTGATTTAAAATATATTCCAAGTTGTCCTGGACTTGGGTAGCTGGTTTATCTAAGTCAGTATTCAGCATCTTTATGGATTTCCAGTCCAAGCGTAACCATTCATGTCCCCACAATGTTGGACCAACCTTCTGGATGACTTACAATTCCAATATACTTCTGTTGTTATTGTAGTCCACATCAGCATGTATCACACCCAGGGACACTTTTTTTTCTCCAGTATATGTCTTCAATGACAGAGGCGTTTTGTGCATTTTAGCATCTGCAAAGGTTTGTTTGTATTCAGCATGTGAGATAACAGACATTGCTGCCCGTGTCCAATTCCAACGTCATCACTTTTCCAGCTATCGTTGGTGTTAACCAAAGAGCCGATTTGTCTGTTTTGTTCATGTTGTATATTTCTAAGCTTGCTAAACCACCTTCACCATCTGAGTTACCACTTGTACCTGTAACCACCACATAGATTTTAGCATTTTTCATCTTATGCTGTGGTGTCAACTTTCTTTCATGCCACATACTCCATGAATATACCCCTTTTTATTGCACTTCCTGCAGTATACATCTTTGAATCTACACTCGATAGGGGAGTGGGAATCATTCCCACATCTACAACATGGCTGGATGGCTCTAGCAGGATGTTCCTTTGTTCAGCAGCCATTTTGTGTACCCCTGATTAGTCTTTAGCACTCCTTTGGAACGCCAACACATCCCGGGCTGCTGTATCTACTACAATTTCTGCCGCACATTTAAAAATCAGATATTCCTCAATTAAAAGGCTCTTTTGTATACTCTTGCTGTGCGGACCACATACAAATTTGTCTCTTAATGCATCATTAAGTCCTTCCTTGAAATCACAATGTTCTGAAAGTTTTTTTAAAAAAAATCTGCAGCAAATGAGGAAACAGATTCATTTTTCAAGCTGATGCTGTCTGTGAAATCTAAATCCTTCTGCTATGACCAGGGCCTTGGGTGATGAGTTGCTGAACAATTTGCACTATTTCTTTAAAAGACTATGGCCTATTATGCATACACAGCTTACTGCAGAGCATCTGAGCAGTCAAGCCTATAAGCTTGACTTTGAATTTCTATGCCTGCTGTACATACCATTCTTTTTTCTCTGGTGTATTTATTCACGGTATTATGTATTTATTCTGCAGCTACAACCAAAATTCACAGTTTTTCTTAATTGGGGTGGGAAAATCACTTGTGACATGTTGGGGGGTGATGGCATCCAAAGGTTTTTTTATTTTACAGACTTGCCCTATCACAGCTGTGCAGTAGGGTGAAGCAAGCACCCACTATTTAAATCCTTGTGGTGCAGTTCCTTGAATGCAAGGGAACACAAAGGAACCCAGACAAAAAACACATCCTGAAATTGACCATAAAAAAAACAAAAACCTGATTAGAGACCTCGGAGTTTTCTCCTCCTCCCTTTTGCTGCCCCTCAAAGATCACTCCCCCCCCCTCGCACATGGAGGTCATTCCACCCACTCTGCCTCTTCCGCCATTCATTGGCGTGCAAGCTCCATGTTTTCCCTCATTGTATTACACTTAAAATATTTTTTTACAAAAGCAGCATTAGTTTAGTGTTATGAGATTAACACTAGTCTCAGATTGCTACAGGGAAAAAAATGTGCTTCTCTGGCCCCTCTCCAAGAAGTCTCTTCACAAGCTCTGAAAGGTGGGAGGGAGGGGGGACTGCTCCATTACACCAGAAGTGTTTTTTAAAAAGATGGACATCTACAGAGATCCAGTTTGGTGTAGTAGATAAGTGTGCGGACTCTAATCTGGGAGAGCTGGGTTTGATTCCCCTCTCTTCCACTTGCAGCTGCTGGATGACCATGGGCAAGCCATAGTTCTGACAAGAGCTGTCCTTGAAAGGGCAGTTCTTGAAAGAGCTCTCTCAGCCCCACCTACCTCACAGGGTGTCTGTTGTGGGGTGGGGAAGGGAAAGGAGTTTGTAAGCTGCTCTGAGACTCCGAGTGAAGGGCGGGGTATAAATCCAATCTCTTCTTCTTCTACAGGAAACAGCATTGTGGAAACACAATGGCGGAAGAGGCAGACTGGGCGGAACGACCTCCATGTGGGCTGGGGAGTGATCTTGGAGAGGCAGCAAGGGGGGGGAGGAAACTCCGAGAGCAGCTTCTCTCTGGTCAGTTTAAAAAACTGGGACACCCCCAAACAAGCCTTTTGGGGGTGGGAATGCCCTGCTGTCCCCCCCCCCCAGTGCTGTGGGTTTTATGAGGGAAGTGTCATCAGCTGCTAGCTCCTGGGGAGCTTTCTTTCTCCCCCTCCCATGAGGCTGGACAGGTGGCACCACTATGTATTTCACTTTCTGGAACAGAACTTCTAGGAGATGAAGCATGAGGGGACTCCTGTCCTGCACCTACCTTCAGAGAAGAAAGGAGCCAGCCAGTTCTGTTTAGCAGTGCCATCTTTCCTGAGCAGGTATGAGTATGCATGCACATATTCCCCCTCCACTTTCCAGGCCTTTGGGGGAGCATGCTGGACACTGCCAAGCCCCATGTCTCCCCACCAGCTGCATGGGACTCCACAGGCGCGTGGCTGCAAACAAGCGAGGGCTCTCTCAAGCTGGCCAACGTGTGCTTTTCCCCCCCCCCCCCCAATCTCTGTTGGTTTTGCACAGTGGAGAGGGCTTCCAAGGTTGGTTCCTGGAAAGCAGGGCTGGGCACCACCTCCCCCCCCCCATTTTTCCTAATTTTTAAAATTATTTTCTGACTACAAAACACTACAACACAAACACTAACCTAAAATAAGCTATACAAGGATCATATATCATGATTAAATGCATATTTAACTAAAGTTCTCTCTGTAAAAAAACATAATTTTGGAATATAGTTAATTTCTACTGCTTCAATTACAGACTAGTAAATATAAAATTAAATCAGGTAAATACAAACAATAAGGTTTTTAGGCTTATACAATTCTATTAAGTCTATTTCTTCTCTTTATTTTTCTTCTTTTCATATTTCCATTTGACTTTCAGGACTTTTGGGACTGCCGCCCCTAATTCTGATTCAGAGTCTTCTTCTGGATTGCTACTCGCTGTTGCTTCCGAGTCTCCCGACCCATGTGTGCTGCTTTTTTCTTCGGTATCTTGTTCCTCTGCTGTGTCTTTTTTGTTCGCTGGTTTTTGTTGTTGTTCCAAGAACATCTTAGCTTTTAAAACAGAGTCTATCTTTTCTTTTTTTATCTTTGTAGCTGAAGACCAATCCTTCGAGTATTATCCATCTGTAGGGGATGGAATTTTTCTGCAAAAAAACGGTCAAATTTTTGTATTTAGTCCTCTTCTTTCTTATTTCAAATGGAATGTCTTTTAAGACTCTGATTTCTTCATCTTTGATTTTTAAGGTAGTCCCATTTGTGACCCTGTTGATCTTTTGGAGAATCTCGCCGCTATCTCCCCAGGCAGACTCTTTTTCTTAATAAATTCTGGATTTGTCCGGTAGATCAAATCCAGATCGCTTTGCAATGTGTCCGCCATTAAACCTGTCATTGAGGCCAATGCTTCACTTAGTATTTCCCTCAGATTCTCATCGTGCTGTTCAGGAACACCTTGAAATCTCAGAACATATGCTGATTTTTCCAATTGTAGTCTTAAAAGTTGGTCTTTATCAGAGGATCTTTGTGTTTCCATCACCTCAAATCTTTGATTAGTCTCTTTTGTTTTGGCTTCAACCTTTTTCACTGATTTTGCAGTCTCCTCTGTTTTTAAGTTCGTCTCTTTAAGTTGTTTTTGGATCTCATCCAACTTATTGTTGGTGTTAGTCCTCTGCTCCAGCAGAGGGTGCAGTGCAGTAGCCAACATGTTCATAAAGTCAATATTTACTTCCAGTTTAGTAGCCGGATGTGTTGATCTTGTAGTTCCAGGAGAGTGTCTCAATCTCGTCGCCATCTTTTCTGCCCGCCCAGTCGTTTATATTTCAAGGAAAGTTTTCAAAAGTCAGCAAAAGTTACTTCAAAGGCTTGCTTTTGTAATTTGCCTGATTCGATCAACCCTCGCCATTTCTCCTAGCCCCTCTGGCTAAATGAACTCACTTAAAGATGTAAGGGGTGTGTATGAGCTAGCTGCCTCCCCCTCCGTTGATACTATTCAGGGCTTCAGATATACGCTTTGTCAAATAGCCAGTCATAAAGGAATTAGCACTCACGCTTCATTCCACGCCTGCTGCAGAGGTAAGGAGAGCTTTATTTCTGTTGCATCACTTGTTTGCTCACCCGGTGTATGCCTCTTAGTGCCATAATTTATGTATTTATTTTTAAAATTTTTATCCCACTCTCCCAGCAGAGGCCGGGTCAGGGCAGTTTACAAACAGATAAAATTCCCATAATACAATCATAATAAAATCACATACATTAATAAATACACCATTAAAATTCAAACAAGATAAAGTGCCAGGAACATTCCTTATATTTCAATTGACTCTTCGGCCTTCTGCAGCTATCTCAGGTCATTGGCACGGGCTGTGTTTGAGGTACCTATGGGCCAGGGCTTCGCCAACGTAGATATTAACTGTTGGGGATGGAGGTGTTAGTGGAGCAGGTGACGCAGGCGGTAAGAGAAGCCTGCAATGACACCTGGCCGAACAGCTTCGGCTGTTCGAGCCCCACCATGGCCGGGGTGAGCTCCCGGCCCGTTGTCCCAGCTCCTGCCTACCCAACGGCTCGAAAGCCCGTTAAAGGGCAAATAGACAAATTGGGTACCTGCTATTGGAGCGGGGGGGCACCTGTCCCTTGCGGTGTAGTGATGGCGCGAGCGGCGCGGCGGCGGAGAAACATGGCAGCGGCTGGCGAGGCAAAGTGAGCAAGAAGGGGCTGGGCTGGCAAATCACGGAGGTGGGGCGACGCGGCGGGCCGGAGCCTACTGGACAGAGGCTGGCAGCGAGCATGCGTGGACGTGCACTCGACCAAGCCCGGAGGGAGTCGCAACAACCAGGAAGTCGTAAAAAGCAATCAAAAGACCAGCGCCAGAAGGACGTCGTCGAACGAAGCCTGCAGACAACAACAACGACCCGCTACAGGGTGCCTGGTAGGCTTGTCACCCCTCCTCCCTTGTATGTGGCCCTAGATTAGGATTGGTGTTAAATGGAACATGTAAACCGCTCAGAGCCCTCAAGAGGGGTGAGCGGTATAGAAATTGAAATAAACAAACAAACAAATAAATAAATAAATAGTGGTGGAGGCTCCAAAGGCCTGGCGGAAGAGCTCCATTTTACAGGCCGTGCGGAACTGTGAAAGGTCTCACAGGGCCTTAGCCTCTTTCGGGAGCTCATTTCACCAGAGTAGAGCCGCCATCAAGAAAGCTCTGGCCCTGGTTGCCACCAGTCTGGCCTCCTTGAAGCTTGGGGGAGCCAGCCAGTTCTGGGTACCTGATCGCAGTGTCCTTTGGGGTACATATGCAGAAAGGCAGTCCCTTAGGTATGCAGGACCCTGGCCATAAAGGGCTTTAAAGGTCAAAACCAGCACCTTGAAGTGGACCTAGTATGCTATAGGCAGCCAGTGCAATGTCTTTAGCACAGGTTGGATGTGCTCCCGAATCAGGATTCCCATCAACAACCGGGCCACAATGTTTTGCACCAGCTGCAGCTTCCAGATTTGCGACAAGGGCAGCCCCATGTAGAGGGCATTACAGTAATCCAATCTCGAGGTGACCATTGCATGGATCACTGTTGCCAGGTCATTGCGTTCAAGGAAGAGAAACATCTGCCTAATCAGCTGAAGATGGTAGAAAGCCGACTTGGCAGTAGCTGCTACCTGGGCCTCCATTGTTAAGGAGGCATCCAGGAGCACTCCCAAACTCCTAACCTCCGGCGCTGGCATGAGTAGCGCCTCATCGAAGGTCAGGAGCGGGATCCCTACAATTGGACCGCTCCAAGTCAGGCACAGGACCTCCATCTTCGTCGGATTCAATTTCATCCAGCCCAGCCTACGCCAACCAGCTATGGCTTGTAGTGCCAGACCTAGGTCTTCTGGTTCGGATTCAGACTGGCCATCCAACAACAGAGCTGAGTGTCATCTGCATATTGGTGACAACCCAGCCCATGCCTTCGGGCAATCTGGGCAAGAGGGCGCATATAGATGTTAAAAAGCATTGGGGACCACACTGCCCCTTGGGGCACTCCACATTCCAGTGGGTGCCCTTGGGATAGCTGATCACCCAGTGCCACTCTCTGTCCCCGATAATAGCGCCGCAATGGCAGGACCTCTCGGAGCTCAGAGGTGCCTCAATTCCTTGGTCACAGCCTTGGGAGAGGCAACCTCCAGCGGCCCAGGCTGGGAGCCCCTTACTCCGGGAGGGGTCCAGATCAACCGCCCCCCCTCCCGTCCACCGCATTACAGGCTGCTCCTTTCGGAGCACCGAAGGAGCGTGCCTGCCATGAAAGTCGCCGAAACGGGAAGTCAGGGCTTGGCAGCATCTGACAGGCTCCCCAGGGGCCTGGGGAGCAGGAGGGCGAGCATACCCATACACACTCATGTCTGCCCGGAAAAGTCAGTGCTGCTCAACAGAGCTGGCTGGCTCCTTTCTTCTCCAGAGGTGGGTGCAGGACAGGAGTCCCTCCCCCCGTGCCTCATCTCCTGGAATTTCTGGTCCAGAAAGTGAAATGCATGGCAGTGCCATCCATCTGGCCTCATGAGGGAAGAAAGAAAGCCACTCAAGCACTAGCTGCAGACACTTCCCTCATACAACCCACAACATTGGGGGAAGCAGGGCATTCCCACCTCCAGAGGGCTTGCTTAAGCATAGGAAAGGCAAATGCTCAAGGTCTGGAGGCCAGCTGGGGCTGTCCCGGTTGCTGTTTCCTGTAGATGTCTGTCCTTTTAAAAAACACTTCTGGCATAATGGAGCACTCCTCCCTCCCACCCACCTTTCAGAGCTTGTGAAGAGGCTTCTTGGAGAGGGGCCAGAGAAGCACTTCCCCCCCCCCGTACCAATCTGAGACTAGCACTAATCTCATAACTCTAAACTAATGCTGCTTTTGTTTAAAAAAATTAAGTGTAAAACAATGAGGGAAATAGTGGAGTTTGCATGCTGATGAATGGTGGAAGAGGCAGAGTGGGTGGAACAACCTCCATGTGGGCTGGGGAGTGATCTTGGAGAGGAAGCAAAGGGGAGGGAAACTCCAAGGGAAGCTGTAAACTTTTGAATAACCTTCGGCTTGTAAGTGAAGCAAGGGGGGAAACTGTGGCAAAACCAGTCTTGGAAAACCTGGGGAAACAGTGAATGGAAAGTGAACTGAGGTTCTGAAGGGAGGAGAAACGATGCATAAGGAGGGAAAAAACTGAAGGACATGTGCAACGAAAGTGATGGGAATGCAGAGCAACAAAGAAAAACACTCATGCATAATTGGCCTTACTTGCAGGCTTCTCTGGTGCAGTCAAATTATGAACAAGGCTGTAACTTTTCCCTCCCACAGTGCTTAACAGGACAGCTGCATGTGTTTCTGGGGGGATCTCATTAATTTCAAGGAACTATCCCAATCTTTCACTATAAGTAGCCAGTGTTCTCCAGCCACATCAAAGGCCTCCAATATAGCTAGCCATCTCTTGTTGTTTCCTTGATACAGTTCTGTATCATAAGAAGCCTTTTTCTATCCCATCCTCATTGCCAATTGTAAGATATCTGCTGTGGTAGCAAAATCTTCCATGAAGACTCTCACACAAAGCGGAACTGGGAACTAACAGTTTTTACTAAGAGACAACATGCAGAAGGTAAAGCTAAAACAACTGAGTGAAACGTGACCGTGGATTCACTTAGACACGTACAAGTGTGTAACAGTACAAAAATGGGTTTAAAATATATATATTAAACCTGTGCTCCATCTGGCTCCATGAAAAGAAATGCTACACCTGCATTCTCTTCCCATTTATTTGTATAAATGCAAAGTGGCAGCCAAATTTAATAGAACAACAGTATTATTTAGTACCTGCCTGAATTTTTAAAGTGTCTCACAGACAGTTTTGTGATGAACTCGCAAAACAACCTGGACTTCCTTGGTGGTCTCCCATCCAAACACTACCCAGGGCTGGCCCTGCTTAGCTTCCAAGATCTGATGAGATTGGGCAAGCCTCGGTTATCCAGGTCAGGGTCGGCACACAATAATGCTATGTGATTTTATCAATAACTTGTGAAGAGCTTATTTGGAAAGAATTGCTATAAATGAACAACATATTTGCAAAGAAGTAGAGGGCACAGAATATAAGTTAACCAGCGAAGTAATTGCAATGCACGAAGGGAAACATTTTGCCACAGTACACAATTATTCTTTGGGACTTGGTCCCACAGGATGTGATGATACAGTCAAGAATTTATGATTCTTCCTGCCTTGTCCAGGTTACTGTTACACTGCACTTTGAAGATGCTTTGCTGTGCTAGAAGCAACAAGGTAAGCTTGCCAAGTCCCCCCGGGAACCCCACCCCCAAAGCACGCGACGTGCACGTCACCTGGAAGTGACGCGATCGCGTCGGGCGCATTGGGGACGGGGCCACGGTCATCCGAGGGAAACTCTATAGTTTTCCCTCGAATGGTCGTGGCCCCGCCCCCAGTGTGCCCGGCGTGGTCGCGTCACTTCCAGGTGACGTGGTTGCGGTGCACGCACGCACTCCCGGAGCAGCGCTGGAGTCCCCCGCTCCAGCGCCGAGTCGGACTTGGCAACCCTACAACAAGGGGACGCATCTCCAAATATTAAAGAGCATAAGGTAGCCATGAAGTACCTTCCTCAGAAGAGAAAGCATTGGAGATCACTTTAAATAATGCTGGGTGGGGTTTTTTTATTTTCATGCCAGATACAGTAAGATAGAACTTTCTACCACTGTTTCAAGAGTTGCCCCTTCTTTTTGGATTCTGCTTTTGATGCAGTTTTACTTTGTTGGTCTCTCCCCCCCCCCCGATGTCTCTCAAATTATCCAAAGAACCATGCAACCAGTTCTGTACACTCAAAGGAGACTTAATTTGTGTTTCTCAAACAGCAGTTCAAAATCAGAAAAGGCTCTGGAAGATCACTGAATGTTCTCCAGTGCGTATTTTATTGGTAAGAAGCAACTGTGGAGATCCCAATCAGTAGAGGAGCCACATGTCCCCAGTCCTATGCCTCTGACCTCAAATCCCCCCAGCTGTTATTTGCCCCCAAAAGCAGCTGGGGCATTTAAGGGTTACCAACCTCCAGGTGGGGCCTGAAGATCCCCTGGAATTACAACTGATATTCAGTCTATAGACACCAGTTCCCCTGGAGGACACGGCTACTTTGGAGGATGGATTCTATTGTATTATACCTCATCGAGGTCCCTCCCCTTCCCAAACACTGCCCACCCCAACCTCCACCCCCAAATCACACACACACCCCAAATCTCAAGGAATTTTCCAACCCAAAGCTGGCAACCCTAGCCAGGCATTTGAGGTTGGGAAAACAGTATCTGAAAAGAGTTCATATCCTCGCCCCACTACACTGCAATCAGAATGGGGCAATTGCTGCTGCTATTTAACAAAAGAAAAATACACTGAACAGGACCCATTCAGGGCTCTTTCCTGTCTTGTTTGCTCCTGAGAATTCTCTCTCCCATGCTGCACCTTCAAAGGTGCTCCCTGCCAAAAATAAGACTAGAGGTGAAGAGCCCTGCTGGATCACATCAGTGGTCCATTTAATCCAGCATCCTGTCTCACACAGTGGCCAACCAGTTCCTCTGGAAGGCCAACAACAGAGCATTTAGGTTGAGGCACATTTGGGGAGAGGCAGTGGGCCTTTGCCACCCTCAGGGTATTAGCAGATACCCAATTATGCCTCCCTCTGGATGTAAGTTTTAAAACTTAGTCCTGATGAGGCTAAAGTGTATGTGTTTTGCATGCAATTTTAAATTAGAAAAATAATTGCAGAACTCCCACTGGATAAACACGCAAGCTCTGATATGTGCCTAAAGCATGCCATCCGATTTGGGTGCTGCCCTTGGTCTGATGCCATGCAAATGTTCTTATTGAGATTTCAGATTCCTATTAATAACTTCAGGTGTGTCAGGAACTCTGTGAGCTGAAGAAAGACGATCAAGCTGTCAATACGGTTGTGATGGAAAAGCACTTTCTCCAGCCACAGAGCCCCAGGGCCACCCACTTGTGTGTATTTCTCCTTTTTTCTGGCTCAGAGGATATATATTGAATGGTGCCCAAGTTCCCATATTATAGTTACAGCAATCAGTGAATGGCAAATCGAGATTGTGCTATTTTGCCTCAAGCAGCCATTTCAAAGAAATAGACAAATGAACACCCCATAGACACTGAAGGAGCACGCACTGACACTATTACAATTTTGCCCAGTAAGGACGGCAAACAGAGAGCACCCTGGCCATTTTTAACACATGCAGTCAGGGGGGAGGGGAAATTAACCTATTAGAATCCAGTCATGAGGAAGAGTTTCCCACCTTCCAAAATAGTAAGAATCAGTTCCTGAGACTAAATCACTGAATGGAGTTCAGCTTTATTAAAAATGCCTCTGGTGAGACTGTCAGTTAATTATAAATCAATAGAACACATCAGTGGAATAAAAAAAATCCAGTATTTATTCCAGTCCCATACACTGATATATCAATTAAAAATTAATTTTTAACAGCTTAGATTTAACAATTTTTTTTAACAGATTAGATTTGCAAACTGAAATGTAACGTGACTTGGCTCTAGGTGTAAAAGGCAGAACATATATCCATAGCTGCAGTGAAAGGAGAAATTCATGGGTGTTCTACCACTGCTTTCCATTTGTATAAGAACTGGGTGAATCATCCACTCAGGGAAAAAACCCACAATAATTTATTAATGGTTGCATGTCTACATGAATAGCTACAGGGTTATCTTTTTTTTTACTGCAATGGCAGCTGCAACTACTATGATTAGCATTTATTTAGTATCAACTCTGCTGATCAAGCAGGTTATAAATATAATAGCAATTCAGAGTGTTATACTGGTGTGAAGGCTTAATTTGCACCAAGCCCAGCCCTGGCATCTGTTTGCAGAGGCAGAGCAGAACCCATGAAGTAAGAACTGTACAAAGTGCACCTGAGCAGGTGCAGAGTGCATTTCTGTCACTGTTAAGTAACAAGCGACAGTCATTGACACATCAAGAGGGTGTGTGGGAGGATGAGTAATTCCAGACTGACCTCAGCTTTCCCCTAGAAATTAAGCTCTGTATACCAGGTGGAAACAGAAATGAAAGTATCCCTGCCAAGAGGCATTACTGTCCACACTCCCATCCGTGACCTTCAACCTTTCTAGACGTTCCCTTAATCCCAACTTGCAACCTCAGTCCCACTTTTCATTTTTAATCTTGGACACACGATGTTGCTTTATACTGAATCAGACCCTTGATCGATCAAGGTCAGTATTGTCTACTCAGACTGGCAGTGGCTCTCCAGGGCTCAGGCAGAGAAAGGTCTTGCACATCACCAACTAGTTTCTTCTTTAAACTGGAGATGCTGGGGATTGAACCTGGGACCTACTGCATGCCAAGTAGATACTCTACCACTGACCCACAGCCCCTCCAAATGTTATACGTTACCTCGCTGACTCTGCTCTATGGATCTCTCCCATTCCCCCCCTTTTCTTAGTGCCTCTTTCCCCCTCCCCTGCCCAAATGTTTGTAGCACCTACTTTAGATAAGGTCATCATGACACATTTGTGGGCTGCAACATTACAGCTGAAAATGAAAGCAGTAAACCCATATGAAGGGGTGGGGGCTTGTGTCAGGGATTAAGGAATTGCACTGTGAGAGGAGACTTTTAAGGACAACTGCAGATCAGGTGAAGTGAAGGCCGGCTGGCTCAGGAAACACTTTGCTAAATGGATTGATCTTGAGGGGAAAACAGTTTGGTTTTCAAGGTAGGGTGGTTTGACCGGATCCTCCCTCCCTACCCTGGTCCTGAAAGCTATGTTTTTGGTAGCTTTTTTCTCAAGAGAGATTACGCCAGCCATTAACCAGCATTCTGCTGCTGCCTTTTTGGCACGCTATGGAGACTAGCATGGAAACCAGGTCTCACAAATGTATGTGTAAACCCAATCAAGCACCACATGCTGTCTGGCTTTGGACACAAGGCTCTTCTTTGCAAGCTGAATGCTGTTAAATCCCCGCTTGCTGACACTTTTTTTTTTTAAAGAAATGTTGCTCCACACAACTAAAGTTAGTTCAAGGGAGAGCTACCTTGTGGGTCTAAGCCGTTACGAAACGCAAGCCATCGTAAGGAGCAGGGAGCAGAGAAATGGCAATATATTGCAGGGTAACCTTTCAATAGTTTCTGGGGCAGGTTTTCCTGCCTCCAGTTGGGTCCCCGTTTAATTTGTCTGACAGAATTTGATGGGAGCTACCGAAAACCACACTTCTCCTGATCAGCGATAGCCCCACCCTGAGTTCTGTTTCTTAGGCACACACTGGAGAGTGACAAAGAGACAGAACCCATAAATTGCATTTACACACACATACAAGGGAAATAAAATCAACTTAGCAAAAAACAACTATGGTTCTAGATTCAAGTCCCTCCTCCTGCCATAGATTCATTCGATGATCTTGGGTCAGTAATTATTTTCCACCATGTGTGAGAATAGAACTCCCCCCCCCCCCAAAGCATCCTATCACTCAGTATTGCCAACACAATAAAGACTTTGAAAGATTTTGTAAATTCATAGGACTATACAAATTACTGACAGCATTTTCACATCATTCACTCCTCCTAAACATTGTGCTAGGTGTGACTCCTGAAGGACTGTGACTTTCACCTTTTCACAATAAAATGCTAAGGAGAGTCCCCCAATTTCTCCCTGCTTTCCCCTTTTGGGTATTGTCTTGCTTCCTTTTCTAAAACCTGAGATTCCCTGTCTGGAGAAGCGGCAACTAGTTTGTGGACACAGAACCTAAAGGACCACTAAAGCATGCCCTTTTGTATCCTCTCGCCTGCTCCCACAGCTACCCTGTCTCTGACACACACAAAAAACACTCCTTTCCACTGCTGGCAGAGGTAAACAAAGCAGTGTGGCTTTCTTGCTTAATTGCAATGCAGTATCTTTTAAAAAGGCCATTCTACCACAACTGGAAACCCCTGATGTGCAGATAATTCTCTAGGCTGAACTGCTTCCTTGGCTGTTCCCCCCCCCACCCCAACACGCCCCCAATACAATGAGACACTTTCAGAAATTCACATTAATATTATGATTGTCTGCAGGAAAAAAAATCCATTACAAAGAATCCCGTCTGAAGCAGAGGAAAATTAAAATGATGGGCTTCTCATTCCTCCAGGTACCTGACCCGTTCTCTGCTAAATTGCTTCCATAAGAGCAGACCCTAATGGAAGGGAGGTGCAAAGTCTGAGCAAACCCTATTCACTGAGGAATCTCCACGCACCGTCTTCCCAGGACCTACCAGGCAGACCCCAGAAACCTGCCTCCTTACCTTGGTCCTCATCGGAGAAAGAAGCCCTTCCATTTTGCTTTCCTCCTCATGCCAAATCCTCTTCCTCCAACTTAGTCTGCCTTCTGATTCTTCAGGTATCCCACAGGAATGAAACCATGTCAAACCGCAGCAGCAGCAGCGTTTCCCTCACAGACAGAGCAGCCGACCTGCCTCTCTCCGGTATCCGGCTCACAGTCGGCACTATGGAGCCCCGTTGCCAGAGAAGCCTTCCCTCTCTTTCCCTCGCATTCGCTCTGCATAATGTGCCTGCAGCTACGCACCACAGTCACTGCCAAACGGCTCCCTGATCTTACGTAATGCACTCAACAACAGGAGAAGTGATCGGAAGGAGAACCACAGGGATCAGGTCACACAGGAACAAGTGGAAAGGGACTGCCTTGCCTCTGAGCTTCTGGGGGGCGGGGAGAGAGAAGGGTCTCCAGTACTGAAGGTTTCACATTGCCTTGGCTAGGAACAAAGTGCAAAACTCAGAAGAAAAGAGTGTTGCTGGCAAGGCTGGTCCTCCAGCCAAGCCCCCAGAGTCAGTGCTTGGGGCGCACAGCAAAAAGGATGCTAATTCACTGCATCCCCTCATGGGCCCATGCCCCCACCAACTAGTCCTCCAAGCTGAGCACCTGCTTGGCTTGGCTTGAATCTGGCCAGCAGCAGCATGGACCTAGGAGAAGCTGGATGTCTCTTTGGACTGGCCATGTTTCTTGAATGATAGCAACAAAAAGATGCACGCACACACACAAAATCCTTGATACATCTTCTTAAGAAAAAAGGGTCATCTTGAAATCAAGAAAGTCAGTGATATTCAGTGGGCTCAATATGTTAATTAGCAGGAAGTACTGAGAGGGAATTCAGCACACCCTGGGAGGCAGCTGGCACTTAAAGCTGATGCCCTTATGCTGGAGAGAGGGGGAATTATCATTCTGGAGCAATGCAATCTGGGGTAAAGGAAGATGGCATCATAACACAGGGCAATAGCAAATGCTTATGGCAAATGCTTATGGGAGTCCTTTGTCTCGCTAATATCCATTCTTTCTCTCATTCTGTCTTCCTCACACAGGGCTATTTTTGGGCAGGAACGCACAGGAACAGAGTTCCGGCTGGCTCCCAACTTGGCCACACCCAGCAGGAACTCATTAGCATAATAGGCCACACCCAACAGCAGGAACTCATTAGGACTGGCTACATTAGGGGTGTGTGGCCTAACATGCAAAGGAGTTCCTGCAACAAAAAAAGCCCTGGTTTTGACAACAAACAAGGTAAACAGAATAAGAAGCAAAAGGTGGGTGTGGCTGGATGACCACACTTCTGGTAACACAAGGGTGTGGCCTAATATGCTAATGAGCCATGCTGTCATGGGTGTGGTCTAATATGCTAATGAGTTACTGCTGTTGGGTGTGGCCTATTATGCTAATGAGTTCCTGCTGGGCTTTTTCTACAAAAAAAGCCCTGTCCTCACATATGCACATCATCAATCTGACACATGTTGTGTTCATACAAAGGTATTCAGCACAGCCTCACAGATAATCCATTGATCTGAATACTATGATTTGTTGGAGCGCTGAATACTGTTGTAAAAACAGAAACATTTGGAGATCAGAGAGACAGTCCTATGCAGGGTTAAAAACACATTCTGTCTTCAATTCAGTATGCAGAGTTTAAGTGATACTTGTTCCCTCTTGACACATTTCCTAAATTACTCTAAGTTATTTAGGGACTTCTTCAGATGTGATCACCAGGAATGTACTACGATCAGGGAAAAATTCCACAGTTACAGTTACATTATGAGACACTTCTAAGTTAATGTAAGAGCTTAACGCTGTGAACTATATCTCGGTTGTGAATTGAGTGGATGGCCCTTACGGTAATATCACTTATAGTAAGCTGACTGACTCCTATACAGAAGCAGCAAAACCAGGCCACCCACAGATAAGGTAGGGCTCTTGGGATACTTAGGAGACTACCCAGGCATGTGAACATAAGAACACAAGAGAAGCCAATGTTGGATCAGGCCAATGGCCCATCCAGTCCAACACTCTGTTACACAGTGGCCAAAAATATCAGGTGCCATCAGGAGGTCCAGCAGTGGGGCCAGGACACTGGAAGCCCTCCCACTGTTGCCCCCCCCCCCAAGCACCAAGAATACAGTGCATCACTTGCCTCAGACTGAGAGTTCCTATCTATACCTTGTGGCTAATAGCCACTGATAGACCTCTGTACCATATGTCTATCTAATTTATCTAATTCCCTCTTGTGGGAAAATATCACTTTGTTAATGAACTAAAAGAAAATAAACTCCTCAAAAATGTGCTGAGAAGGACTCAGTATGCCTCAGAAGGAAAAGAAACTAATTGAGAATCTGACAATAGAAAAAAAGTGGAGGGCAAACTTGCTTGTTTAGGCCCCTGATGTCCTATAGAATCCTGAAGGGGCAGATTGAGGTGTTCCGAATCCCACCCCCCCTACAATTCCTTGCAGGGCCCAGCCTGTGAAGCTAATAATATTGGCTTACCTTCTAGGTCTGTTCTGTGGATTACTGAATACTGTATGTGAAATGCTTTTAATACTTAATATATTAAATCACCTCTATAAATGTTAATTTCTTTGTTATTACATCATGAGCACTTAACATACAATCTGTCTTCAGAAATAGTTACTTATAATTGTTCAAACATACCGGAGCACACTCTTCATCTGTGCAAAAGAGGGTAGAAGATTGTCTCAATCCAGCCAATAAGAAAACAACAACTTACTACAGAAGGGAGCATTGGAGAATTTTTATTTCCCTTTGGTGATCATTTTTACGTGTACTCACCAATTAACAGCTCTTAATAATTTTTGCTAACTGCAAGGGTTCACCCCCCCCCCAATCCTTTAACTTATGGAATTCAAGAGTGATTCTGATGATGGGAGGGAGGTACATTTATTTTAGTAACATTCAAATCATACATTTTTTCATGTACATGCACTATTTGTACTATATTTCCTGTGAAAACTGAATAACCTTTTGACTGCAACAACAAGGATCTACACACTAAATTAACATGGAGCGAAAAAGTCAATAAGTCACTCATATGAAATGAGAGCCAGTGTGGTGTAGTGGTTAGAATGTCACACAAGGTTCTGGGAGACCCAAGTTCAAATCCCCACTCTTCTGTGGAAGCTTGCTGGCTCACCTTGGGCAAGTCACATATGCTCAGCCTAACCGACCTGACAGGGCTGTTGTGAGGATATAAGGGAGTGGGGGAGAAAATGTAAGCTGCTTTAAGTCCCCAATGGAAAGAAAGGCAGGGTACAGATGAAGAAAATAAATACATGAATCCAATTAATTTAAGAAGAGCTTCCACAGCTCCTGAATTTGATGGTTTGTGACTGTCACAGCTCAAGTGGGGTGTCACCTGACGCTGCCACCACTCTGGTTCCAGGCTCTCTTGAGAAGGCCCAGAGCACCTTCCCAGGCCTTTAGACCTCCCTTTTGGCCGAATAATAGGCGTGAGGACCAGGCAGAGTGAACAATTATTTATTTATTTATTTATTATGGGATTTGTATCCCGCCCTACCCATTTGGCTCAGGGCGGCAACAGACGGCAAACGCCGAGAATAAAAACATACATTACATTAAAAACTTAATAAATAAGAACTAAAATTGGTGCTCTACAGTACATTTTAACAGGACTCAAGATAGACGAATCTCATTTTCGGCTGATGATATCCAAGTTCGAGACGCCTGAGTGGTGTTCCTCTTTAGGGCAGCGTCTCTCCCCACCCAAGGCCAGGTCAATGGAAAAATCGGCCACAATGATGGTATCGTGGCAGTGGCGGCGGCTCCTACTCGAAAGCCTGGCGGAAGAGCTCCGTCTTGCAGGCCCTGCGGAACTGTGCAAGGTCCCGCAGGGCCCGGATCTCCACCGGGAGCTCATTCCACCAGGTAGGAGCCGCCACCGAAAAAGCCCTGGCCTTGGTTTGGGTGAGCTTGATGTCCCGGGGGCCTGGGACCTGAAGAAGGTCCAGGCTCCCAGATCGCAGCGCTCTCGGGGGAACATACGGGAAGAGGCGGTCCCTCAGGTAGGCTGGACCCTGGTCAGTAAGTGGGTGAAAAGAAAAGAAATCAAATGCCCTAATGCGTCTAAATCAGGGCCGGCCCGAGGTTTTTTCGTGCCCTAGGCGGAGCTAGCTTGTGACGCCCCCCCCCCAAGGCAAGCTTGTCCAAGGGACCCCGGCACACTCCCTTGGCCCTCACCGAGCAGATGCACCGCAAGAACCTGGCCAGGTGCCCCAAAGCAGCCAGGTAAGGGAGGGGGCGCGGGCGGAGAGGCTGCAAGACTCACCAGTGCTCACTGCCCGGTGCACCCGCGCCCTCCCAGCTTTGACAGTGAGAATGAGCAGTCCTCTTTGGCGGGCGGTGGCAGCAGCACCATCACCACTGTCCGGCCCGGCCCAGCAACCAATCTGGGCACCCTGCGCCCTCCTGCCCAGCCCCGGCGCCAAGAGGAGGGGGGAGCGCACGGCCAGGCACACTGGCCAAGGCGAGGATGATGCCGTTGCGGTGGGGCTCACTCGCGAGGGGAGCTCTGGTGGGCAGGTGAATGGCAGCCCCTCCCCGAAGGGAGACAGATGGGCCACTCCTCCCTCCCTCCTTTGGCGACCGAGCCCTGCTGCCTGGACCCAAGGGCAGCTGTGGTGTCTGGTGGTTCCCCTGCCCGTGGGGAGGGGGCGCTCCTTACGGCAGCAGAGGCTTCCCTTCTGCTCCAGAGCCTGCTAGCTGCCGACCCTGGGTGGGTGGGTGGGAGGGAGGGAGGGGGTGCTGCTGCTGCGGTTGGGCCTGGCCAGGAAGCACCGGAAGGCGGGCAGCCTCCTCCAACAGTGCTTAGATGCGCCGCTCTCGGGGAGGGGGAGGGCAGGTGAGCTGCGACGCCACCTCCTGCGCCCAGGTCAGGGGTCCCGCTGCTGCTTCTTCTGCTGGCAGCGGCGACGAGTCCCTTCGGCCGGGGACTGGAGGGGAGGCGCCATGGACGCACCTCTCTCCAGCCAAGCCTGCAGTGGGACCCGCTCCTCCACCCCTGCGGCGCCCGGGACTCACTCTGGGGCAGAGGGGGCTTTTGAAGGTGGTGAGGGCGGCAGTTTGCCGCTCTGATCCAGGGCCCGCGCTCTAGGCGAACCCCTAGTTTGCCTAGCGGATGAGCCGGCCCTGGTCTAAATATATAATGTCCCTAGCTCACTATTCCAAGTGGCAATAGACTACTCACCCTTCCCTCAGGATGAGGTTCTCTTTCCTACAGCAGCCTCAGTCCCTTCTGGCTCTGTGAGAACAATTAATGTCCTAATCTGGGGGCCAAAGTAGATGTTACAGAGCAAGATATGAGTCCAGTAGCAACTTAAAGATGAACAATGGAAAAATGGGAACCCATACTAGACTTTCTTACAAGAGAAGAAGTTATACCCACATCTTGGTCTCAATACTACAAATGGTTATGAATCCGCCTCAATCTAAACACTACATAATTGGAATTAAAACATACTAGGTTAAATGTATACCTGAGGATGTCATGACATCTCTCCAATTACTATAGAACTATGTACGATTCTATACTCACATTCTTTTGATATTTATAACATGTTGTTATGAAATGTATTGCAACCACTTCACAGAAAATGAATTTGGGGGATTCCCCCACCGTTGTACGTGCACTGAGTTTACATTTTGTATGTTGCTATCCTACTTAAGTGTATTTGACTGTATTTCATTCTGCTAATTGATGATTACACATGAAAATTTGGAATAAAAATGTTATTTAAAAAAAAGATGAACAACATTTCCAGAGTATCAGCTCCCTTCTTCAGATACAAGTAGAAATGGAAATCCCTGAGCCCTTATATCCCTGTCAAAAGGTGGAGGTGTGTTGCAAAGAAAGGAGTCAAGATGCAGAGGTACAATGCAAGGTGTACTCACCTTGATTAGGGCAGGGAAGAAATGCTTAGGGACAGAAAAATACCATTGGTAATGAAATAAGAATCCTATCTCTCTATTCAGCCCAGGGTGGGTGCATTTTTCTGAATTTGTGAATGAACTCATCTTCAGCAATCTCATGTTGTAATCTCTCTTGGACTACAACACCATTTTAGAGGGGATCTTGGGATCTTGCTCCCCCACACCTTTTCAAGTGCCAAAACTGTCCTCCATAGCTGTTTCAGCACTTGAAAAGGTGTGTGTGTGTGGGGGGGAATTGTGATGGACTGCCAAGACAGCCAGTTTGCTGTCGTGGTTAAGAGTGGCAGACTCTAATCTGGAGAACCAAGTTGGATTCCCCACTCCTCCACATGCTGCCAGCTGGGTGACCTTGGGTCAGTCACAATTCTCTCAGAGCTGTTCTCCCAAGAGTAGTTCTCTTAGAGCTCTCTCAGCCTCACCTACCTCACAGGGTGTCTGTTGTGGAGAGAGGAAGGGAAGGAGATTGTAAACTGCTCTAAGACTCTGAGTGAAGGGCGGGGTATAAATCCAACTCTTCTTCTTCTTAATGCCTAACAGAGTCTGAGAGCCTTTGAGTAATAGGCTGTTTGAATGGAATTCTGTTGAGTCAGTTGTCAACTGTCAGCTGAAGAAGAGACAGTTAAACACTGACTGTGAACTTGGAAGGAGGCTGAGTGAGTGGATCAAGGAGGATCCTCATTCAAGCCAAAAAAGGGAAATAGCTTCTATTAAAGCGAAGTGATCTCTGCCCAGTTAAGAAAAGAAATAGCTTATAATAAAGAGAAATTATCCTTGTACAGTCAAAAAGGGAAATAACTCTTAAAGAAAAAAGGATTTCGGGAACTTGATTATATGTTCCTGCCTTCTAAACTTTATGTGTCAGTGGAGCTCAGAAACCTATGCTTGAGTGTTTAAGCAGAAATTGAAAAGAAAGCCTGTCTCCTCAAACTTTTAGAGACCTTGTTGAATAGCAGAAACATTTACTTGTTGGCAACAAATTATCTCATGTTTGTGTGAAGACAAAATTACTTCAGTGTTATTATCTGTTCATCTCATACATCCTACACTTGATTCCACCTGACCTTTTCTTCTCTAACTTAAATAAAACATTTTGTTTATTTTGACCTTTCAAAAGCCTCTCATGTGCCATTTCAAAAGCAGAATATAAGAAAGTGGTTTTGTCCCTTCTCTCAGTTCCCTGGGCTGGGCCAGCATCTCTCTCTCTCATCCATCAATCTATCTATCATCCATCCATCAATCAATCAATCTATCCATCTATCTATCATCCATCAATCTATATATCATAAAGCTACAAACAATGAAGAAGAAAATTGTTAGATCGCGCTAACAAAGGACTCGTACAGTGATTCAGCAAGTGATTCAGCTTTATTGGAAGTAACGAGCAAGCACTAACTCAGTAAGAAACCAGAACAGAAAACAGTGGGAGCTTATGCTCCTTTTAAACATAACCGGGCTAATGTAGCCACGCCTATTTACAAATAACAACCAATGAGATTGCTAGAATAAAGACCAATGGGAGTCTTTCCCTCCTAGGGAATGGTATCGTTCTGATTGGTCGCTGTTACGAAGCGACCAATAGGAAGTTCGCTCAGAGGAGCCCTGGTCTGGCTCGAAGCTTAACATGGGAGTCCTATGAGGTGATTCATGTAATCATTTCAATACATTACAATTCCTCCCCCCTAAGTTAAGCCATCATCCCAATTGTTTTATTATTTACAAACATGCAATCAACCTTTGTACATCAGTTATTCCAACAGTATTTACACTCATAGTCCTTCAGATAAGTCGGCATTTGCCGCGAACGCTGGGACCTGCGGAGCGGTGCAGGCTCCATGGGCAGACAAGGTTGTGGGTCAGAGTGGGGTTCACTACAGCCTGGATCAGGCACAGACTCGACTGGGATTTCAGCCCCGCACACAGGGTTCTGCCCTGACTCGGGGACAGTACCGGGCCTTTCGGTACTCACCGCCTGCTCTGGGGGTGTCCACTCGACATCAGGGGATTCAGCCGTCGGAGAGTCAGCGCTGTCCCTAGCCCAACGTCTCCTTAACTGATCTATGTGGCGCCGCCATATTCGACCGTCAGCTAACTGCACCACATACATTCGAGTACCCACAGAGTCGGATATAACCCCAGGAAGCCATAAGTGCCCGTTTGCATAATTTCGTGCGAAAACCTTGTCCCCTTTTTCAAACATGCGCACCTTCGGTTGCGCCGTGGTACGCTCGGATTGCTCTTCAGTGAGGTCTGGGTGCATTCGGTTCAAACGGGTCGTGAGTCTCCGCCCCATTAACAATTCGGCCGGACTACGGCCTGTAGCACTACAGGGGGTGGTGTGCTGCAGCAAAAGAAAGGAGCCCAGCCTCTGGCTCCAGTCCCCTTCGTCCATTTTACCCAGGGCCTCTTTGGCCGTCCTGACCATCCGTTCGGCTTGGCCATTAGATGCCGGATGGAAAGGGGCCGAAGTCATTTGGCGTATGCCATTACTCGTGAGGAAGAGCCTAAATTCCTCAGACACAAATTGAGGCCCGTTGTCACTGACGATGACGTCAGGCAACCCGTGGGTGGCAAAAAGTCGGCGGAGCGCATGGATCACAGCAAGTGATGTGGTCGATTTCATATGCACGACCTCCAGCCATTTGGACATAGCGTCCACCACAATTAGGAACATTTGCCCTTGGAGAGGGCCAGCAAAATCTATATGCAATCTGGCCCAGGGTTTACCAGATGACTCCCAGCCTTGGGGTGTAGCTTGTGGGGGATCGGGTCTGACTTGCTGGCATTTGGGACACCCTCGTACCCATTCTTCGATCTCTTTGTCCAGCCCCGGCCACCAGACATACCCTCTGGCCAACGCTTTGGTGTGTACCATACCGGGGTGACCCTCGTGCAGCGACTCTAACACTCTCGTCCTGAGTTTGTCAGGAACCACCACCCTGTTCCCCCATAATACACAGCCCTTAGAAATGGATAGTTCATTTTGACGGCTTTTGTAAGGGCCGAACTCCGGTTCAACGCTTCCAACCGGCCACCCCCTCCAAACCCAGTTTAATACTCGGGACAGCACGCTATCCTTGGCCGTGTGTGCTGCAATGTCCCTGGATGATACCGGGGGTCGAGGAAGCTCCTCAATTGCCAAGACCTCACAGGCGGGGGCAGGGTCTGCGCCAATGTCCGGCACCGGGCACCGGCTGAGGGCATCCGCATGCCCAATCGCTTTCCCAGGCCGGTGCTCTAAGTCAAAATCATAAGCCTGCAAAAATATCGCCCATCTAAGCATGCGTGGGGACATGATGTTTGGCAATTGCTTATCGGGCGCAAAAATCCCCAGTAGCGGCTTGTGGTCAGTGACCAGCAAAAATCGTCTGCCAAAAATAAAATCATGGAACTTTTTGACAGCCGCTACCAACGCCAGACCCTCCTTGTCTATCTGGGCATAGTTCCGCTCTGCCGCAGATAGTGATCTAGAATAAAAAGCGATAGGCGCTTCGCTCCCATCAGGCATCAGATGGCTTAAAACTGCGCCTACTCCAAAAGGTGAAGCGTCAGCAGCTAACACCAGGAGCTTGTGTTCATCATAATGCGTGAGTACGGCATTAGATGTCAGCAGCTCCTTGACTCCCACAAAAGCCTTTTCCTCGGCCTGCCCCCACTTCCATTTTGCCTCCTTGTGCAAAAGCGCGTGCAAAGGGGCCGCCACTGATGCCTTATGCGGTAAAAACGCATGATAAAAATTCAGGAGTCCTAAAAAGGATTGGAGCTCCTTCTTACTCACCGGCCTGGGGGCGTTTTGGATTGCAGATACCTTCTCATCCGTGGGGTGGACTCCCTCTGCGTCAATGCGAAACCCCAGGAAGTCCACACTTTCCACCCCGAGCGTGCATTTTGAGCGCTTAACTCTGAGACCGGCATTTTGAAAACGCCTGAGGACCTCTTTAACCCGGTCCAGTAGTTCCTGTTCAGACCCGCCCGCAATCAGCACGTCGTCAAAATAGGGCACTGTGCCAGGTACCCCCCTTAGTAGACGTTCCATGAGGCCCTGAAAAATCCCAGGTGCTACGTTGACCCCGAATTGCAGCCTGTTCACTTTAAAAGCCCCTTGGTGGGTTACAATTGTTTGGGCCTCGGCAGCCTCCGGGGTGACAGGCAACTGCTGGTATGCCTGGGCCAGGTCAAATTTGGCGAAAATCTTGCCACCCCCCAGGGAAGCCAAAATGTGGCTTATTACCGGGACCGGGTACGAATGTTGCTGCAGCGCCTTGTTAATCGTACATTTGTAATCGGCGCATAGTCGTATGGACCCATCTGATTTGACAGGGGTTACGATCGGGGTCTCCCATTTGCTGTATGGTACTGGCTCTAAAACCCCTTGCTCAACTAGTTTGTCAATCTCTTTTTCCACCTTATGTTTGAGAGACACAGGTACTTTCCGATACTTCAACCTAATAGGTTTGACTGACGGATCTAAGTCAAACGCAACCGGGGGGCCCTTGTACCTCCCCAACCCTTCGGCAAATACATCAGGGAACAGGTCGTACAGCATGCCCCATTTATTTTCAGACATCCTGTTAATCCCAGAAATACCAATGCCCAATGGCTCAAACCAATCTAACCCTAGCAGGTTAACCCGGTCTCCCTCTGCAATCAGGAATGACAGTTTAACACATTTCCCCTTATACTCAACAGTAACAGAGTCCCGTCCGGCCAAGGGAATTCGGTTGCCCTGGAAGTCGGACACTCTGGTTCCCGCAGGCTGGAGCCGCCGCCGGCTTCGGTTCGGGAACAACTGGCGCCAGGACGCGGCAGAAATCACCGTCACGGACGATCCTGAGTCCACCTCCATTGTACAGGGTCGGCCGTCGAGGAGTGGAGTCACGGTGATCTTGCCCTGGCTGCTGGTGCGATTTACGGCCGATGCGCTCGACAAGGTCGCCGTCAACTGGCAGCTTGCTTCCGATGCTGAGGAACGGGTCTTGCCTTGGGTGCTGACTGGAGTGCCCCTCTGCGCTGACCGGTTGTTAGTTGAGGGATCCTTCTTCGCTGATCTGCAGACTCTGGCCAGATGACCACGCCGCCCACACGCTCTGCAGTCGACATCACGAGCCCAACAGGAGTCGCGCTGGTGCTTCCCGCCACAACCGGAGCAAGGCTTGACGTTGGTAGTCTTCGCTGGGGTCCGCTTGCCTCGAACCGCGTTGACGTCATCATCCGCGTCTTCGCCCTCGCTGTCTCGTTGAGCGTGTATACTGGGCTCTGCCACCCGCTGGCGGACCTCCTTCGTGGACTTCTCCGCTGCTTCCGCGGCCACGGCCTCTTCGTAGGCCACTGCCCAGGTCAGGGTGGTGCGGGCGAACAGCCTCTGTTGCAGCCTTTCATCTTTGAGACCGCAGACGAGACGGTCTCTGAGGGCTTCCTCCACGTTGTGGAAATTACATGGCCGTGCGGCTTTGCGAAGGGCCGCCACGAAATCTGCGATGGTCTCGCCTCCGGCCTGGTTCCGCTTGTAAAAAGCGTGCCGGCAGGCGATCTCCGACGGTTGTGGAGAATAGTGAGCCTTAAGCTTCTCCGTGATGTCAGCGTAGGTGACAGTCTTTATATCAGTTGGGGCCACCAACGACCTGGCTATGTCGAAGGTCCCCTTCCCGCAGGAACTCAGGAGGCATGCTCGTTTCTTCGCCTCATCGGTGATGTCGTGGGTCTCCAGATGGAACTCGAACCTGGACAGGTAGGAGTCCCAGTCTTCTGAGGAGGGTTCGAAGCACTCGAACTTCTGGCTTCCAGCCATCGGGGGAGACTTGGGCACCGGAGCTGGTGGCGCCTCCGCCGGATCGGCTGCTGTGCTCTGCCCGCTTTCTTCCGAGTCCGAAGTGTGGATGTCCGCAGGGCTGCCTACCTGCTCTAACATCCCATCCTCGTCGCCAATTGTTAGATCGCGCTAACAAAGGACTCGTACAGTGATTCAGCAAGTGATTCAGCTTTATTGGAAGTAACGAGCAAGCACTAACTCAGTAAGAAACCAGAACAGAAAACAGTGGGAGCTTATGCTCCTTTTAAACATAACCGGGCTAATGTAGCCACGCCTATTTACAAATAACAACCAATGAGATTGCTAGAATAAAGACCAATGGGAGTCTTTCCCTCCTAGGGAATGGTATCGTTCTGATTGGTCGCTGTTACGAAGCGACCAATAGGAAGTTCGCTCAGAGGAGCCCTGGTCTGGCTCGAAGCTTAACATGGGAGTCCTATGAGGTGATTCATGTAATCATTTCAATACATTACAAAAATAAATAAAGGGGCTTCTCAGCAAGAAAGAAGACAAAAAGCAAAAATTTGCATGTGAACAAGGGAAGACAGTGACATTGCCATAGGGGTGGATGGCACAGTCCCACCAGGGCTGTGGGCCCAATCAGGACTGGGCCCTTATGGCATTTATAAATGGCCAAGTTCACCTCTAAAATGGCAGCTTTGGACATGGGTTAGACACATGGATGTTGTGACATCTAGTTTGGCCTATGGTTTAAGGACTCCTTAATAATAACCTGTTGTTGGGGCACAAATAAGGATGGGCACAAATCAAGAAAATGCAGTATGGTTTGTGGTTCATAGCTGAACCACAAACAGAACTGGGCAGTTTGTTCGCAAATTGAACCAGTTCGTGGTTTATGGCCCTGCAAACCCCATTGAAAGGGACTGCAGTCCCTTTCAATGGGGTTTGCAGAAAGCCCAAAAATATCTGAGTGGCGGGGAGCTGCTCCCAGCTACTCAGTTATTTTGGGCTATCTTGTGCAGTCCCTTAAATTTTAAACAGCCACCCAGCTGTTTGGGGTTATCTTCTGCAAACCCTTTAAAGTTTAAAGGGACTGTAAACAAGTGCAAAAAACAGCTACGGGTGGGGACGTGCTCCACACCACACAGTATTTCAAGCTGTCTTTTGCAGTCCCTTTAACATTTAAAGGGACTGCAAGCCAATGCAAAAACAGCAGCATGGGGAGGCACTCCCCACCACACAGCTGTTTTGGGCTGTCTTTTGCAGTCCCTTTTAAAATAAAGGGACTACAGAAGACAGCCTGAAAAACAGGTGTGCAGCGGGGAGACGGTCCCTGCTATGCCATTGTTTTTCAGGCTGTCTTATGCAGTCCTTTTAAAGTTTAAAGGGACTGCACAATACAATGCAGTCTTGTGTAGTCCCTGCCCTCTTCCCTGCTGCTCAGCTGCACCTCCCCACCACTCAGGTGTTTTTGCGGCTTTTGCCACAGAGCCCCTTTAAACCCTTGCTTTCTGCTCCTTCCATGAACCACCATGAACTGCACAAACTGCTCTAAAAGTTTGTGACAGTAGACCTGTCATGAACTTCTTTCTTGAATCACGAACAGGGCAAAATTCATGATGAATTTTGCTTCATGGTTCGGTTCATGTCCATCCCTAGTTAATAAAGCATTTTCTTACACAATGCTGAGACACACACATAACCTGACTCCCTATGGGAAGAAATAATAAAACAGGAGAATCAGTTCTCCAAAAGCCTACAGGAATCATAGGAAGCTGGGAATATTCCCCATTGTCTTGGTATCTTCTGCGTCCTCCCCTCCACTTCTTCATCTAGATTATTAACTTTGTGGACTTTTAAAAAACTTACCCCACAGGCCCTTGCTTTTATGACATTCGTCTTCTCACTGCTTGTGGGTTGCTAGGAAGTTCCACCTATGGCTGCACCATTAATATGATTTCCAAAATAATTATATCATTCTTCAGCATTTTCCAGTTCAAATGCTGGTATGGAGGAAAAAAAACACCCACTCTTGAGTTTTAAAAGTGTAGGTTTTTTCCCCCTCTCTGGAAATGGCAGGGAACCATGTCAATTGCCTGTTAGATTACATCTATATATATGCTAATAGACCTGGTAGGGAAACTACTTACGGAATTTGGTGCTAGGAAATCTCCAGGTGATTCTTGGAGATATTCCAGAATGCCTTCTAGGAGGGCTCCCAGAATGTACCTGCTTTTAGAAATATGTGTGTTGCAAGGTCTAAAATTCAATCATTATAGGGTTAATGTGCTTTAACTTGAGTGCTATTGTTTAGACTGACCTGGAAGGAAACCTGGCACAGAGCAAATGGAAACAAAGCCCACGAAACTGAAGTCTGTTTACTCACAATCATTGTTTAATGTATTCATGTGATTTCTTTCTAGGTGTCAAGAAGAATAATAATCTGCATTGTTGTAGACCACGTGGTCAAAGTGTAAAGATGTAGCCTTAGGTCTCTTTGTTGTTTTGTAGATTTCCTGTGAAGCCTTCCCTTAGAAATAAAGATTTTTACATAGGAGAAAATGCCTCCTCTCCAGTGAAGCAAAGATCCATTGCAATCTCTGAATATTTAACTATTTTGCCAATTTTTCCAACACCTGCGACCTGGGCAACCTGGGTCAAGAGGGTGGAGGGAGTGATGCAAAGGGGGTGGAGACGCAGGTTTGGTAAAAGTCATTGCTCCGAGGAGGAAGAATCTCTTGGTTCTGATTCTTCGAAGGAAACAGACTTCTGAGTGATGGTCAGTTGCGGCACCCATCTTTTGCTGACCATGGGGTCTCCCAGGTAATGGGATGTAGATAGGAACGTTGTAACTTTTAAAGATCATTAGTACCTGCCCTATTTTAACATCAGTTAGGGTATGTCTAGAAAATGGAAAGAGGAATCCGTTTATGACCAATTTTCCTTTGAAATCCATTTGGTGATCTAGTGCTGTGCTTAAGTATGTTTGTAAATATTTTCTTTTCAATAAATCTTTTTTAACTTTGGAGGTTGGTTCTCATTCTGTACCACCTAGATTCCTCCACCGTCTTAGACATGTGAGTGCAAGAGGGGTCCCCGGGTTGGGAGGAAAGCCGTGTGCACGTGGCTATTTCTCTCCAGGGGAGCCCCAAAGTTCTAATTGGTCTCCATCGTAACCAGGCTCTGGGTAACAGAGAACATAGAAGCAGAGCCTCCGGTTGGAAAGGGGGGCTAGGAGCCTGTCCCTTTTAGCAGGACACCCCCCCAAAAAAAGAAGGGCAGGTGGTGGCAGTGAATTATCCTAGTGGAAGGAAGAAGTAACCCCCACCAGGAGTTGGCAACGCCAGGAGGGGTGGGCACAACAGGGTCTGCAAGTCAAAGCAGGCCTGTTGTGTTACATTGCTCCTCATTAAAATGCAAACGTGACCAAACATGGTCTGAAGCAGTAGAACAAATGTTGAGTCTACTGGCACCTTTAAGACCAACAAAGGTTTATTTCAAGGTATGAGCTTTCATATGCAGACACGCTGTTTCAAATACATTGTAATGGGAGGGCTTTTTTTGTAGAAAAAGTCCAGCAGGAACTCATTAGCATAATAGGCCACACCCAGCATCAGAAACTCATTAGCATATTAGGCCACACCCCCTGACTGCACCACTCATTAGCATATTAGGCCGCATTCCCATGTTACCAGAGGTGTGGTCATCCAGCCACACCCACCTTTTGCTTCTTATTCTGTTTACCTTGTTTGTTGTCAAAACCCAGGGCTTTTTTTGTTGCAGGAACTCCTTTGCATGTTAAGCCACACACGCCTAATGTAGCCAATTCTAATGAGTTCCTGCTGTTGGGTGTGGCCTATTATGCTAATGAGTTCCTGCTGGGTGTGGCTAACTTGGGAGCCTGCCGGAACTCCGTTCCTGTGCGTTCCTGCCCAAAAATAGCCCTGGAGGTAACAGTTCAAACTTATAGACAGGTTGAACAGCAAATTAGCATGTAGTTTTTGGAGACTGTTATCCAACACACTCATTTCTTTTCACTTACTCTATCATTTGCATTCAAATAGAACAGTCTAATCAGTGCTGCCTAAATCACCTTGGTGGAACGGGAACTCCATTACATTTCTGACAAGACTTACAGCTGTCTATATTTGCCAACTTCCTGGTGAAGACTAGCAATCTCCTAGAATCACAGCAGATCTCCAGATGACAAATATCAGTTTGCCTGGAGAAAATGGCTGCTTTAGACGGAGGACTCCATGATATTATACCCTGCTCAGGTCCCTCCCTTCCCCAGTGCTGACTGGCCACAGGGAACCCACAGCTTAGCTCTAGGAATTCAAATTGGTGGAGTGACACCAAGGAAATACAGCCCTGTTGCTGTTGTCATTGTTACTTACAGTATAAAGTTGAAACTATTTTTCATTCTGTGTTCCAATGCAAACTGAATAGCAGGACCGATTCCGCAAAAGCTGTTCTGCCCTCGGTCTGCCATTTCCCTCGGTTGTACTGATGAATATCCCACTATTTGCTGTGTGGCCGCATTTTGACCCGCATCTCCCCCGCCCCGATTTCCTCCGCATCTTCTTGATCCTTATTGAACAGTACAACTGGGGGAAACGGCAGACCAAGGGCGGAACAACTGCTTTTGCGGAATCAGTCCAGGAGTTCAGATTTTGGATGATGCTGGCCTTTTTCTATTTATATATTTATATAAGCAGCTTTGATTTTTTTTATGGGGGAGGCATTACACCCCTTTTCAATTTGCCTCTAGCTAGAAGTTATTAATAAGGACACGTCTTCTTGCTGACGATGCCAAATCTCTTCCAATCAAGGGGTGAGACGGATAAGAACTCGAGCAAGGGCCTTTTGGTTATGACCCTTTAGAATCAGTTTTCCTCTGACATCTGACCTTGTATGACATCAGAAAATACAAATTTACTTAAACTTGTTTTTAAAATGCTTAAAAAGAGAGAGAAAGGCCCCAGACAATGACTACCTCTGGGCACCACCTCTCATAGCAAAATAATTTCTAAAGAATTACAAAAAGCAAATAAAGCAATGTGCAACCTATGAAAAAGTGAAATAAGGCTCAGTTCTTTTTCCTGAGCATGTAAACCTGGCTAGCAGACAGATGCCTCCCCCTCACACACATACACCCTGGAAAAAAGAAGGGAGAAACTCAACAAGGCTTAAGGGAACAGGACAGGAATAAAAGCATCTTTATGCATTCAGAATCCCTCTGCTTGTATAGAAAACATGAGAAATGTTCTTGTACATTTCAATACCAGATCAAGGAAAGGGCTAAAGTGAGCAATTTGTGATTCCTACAGAGGATTCTGGAGCCGTGGGGGCTCAGAGGTTAAGACGCTGAGTAGCTCAGCAGTTCGAGACCTTAGTGCCCTGTGACGGAGTGAGCTCCCGTCTCTGGTCCCAGCTTCTGCCAATCTAGCAGTTCGAAAGAAAGAAACTGCAAGTAGATAAATAGGTACTGCTTCGGTGGGAAGGTGAAAGCATTCCGTGTACCTCAGTGTTTAGTCATGCCGGCCACATGACTACAGAGATGTCTTTGGACAGCGCTGGCTCCGGCTTGGAAACAGAAATGAGCACCACCCCCTACAGTCGAATTTGACTGGCTTTCGAGCAAGGGAAACCTTGAGAGGCTTCTAAGATTCAGGGAAGCCCCGAGATTAAAGCTTGTGACCCAGAAAAAACATGCGTAAATTCTCAGACCCCCAGAGCAACCTGAACCCCCTTGGAATTTTGTCCCCCCAGGACTGCTGAGAGCCACCATGGCCCCCAGACAAAGATTCTATTTGGGCCACCCCATATGACCCTGATCTAAATCAAACATCATAACAAAACAAATCACTTGGCTGGCTGTTACTATGAATCTCTAATATTAAAAAGATCTTTATGTCCATCTATCTGCCCATTTTGGCAGGCACAACCCATCAGAAAATAAAACTAGGAACCTCAGAACTGGTCACCAGCTCCAGGATGATCACGGTTGTTCCAGGGCCAAAAATGAAAGGAATTGGATTATCTTGGCCCAGGTTATCTCCAGACCCCACCACTACTTTTGGCAATGGTTAAAACTCAGGTTCAAATCCCCACTCTGCCAGGGATGATGATGATAATGATTTATTAGACTTATGGATCTCCCAATCCCTGTTTACTGGATGACCTTGGGTCCATCATACATTCTCAGCCTAACCTACCCCACCGGGTTGTTGTGAGGATGAAATGGAGGGGAGGAGAATTATGTAAACCACTTTGTGGGGGGGGGAGAGAAATTAGAAGTGGGGATAGATGAATGGCAGATTGCAAAAAAAAAAAAGAGCAAAATGAAGGATGAAAAAAATGTTATAGGAATGTAGGAAAAGACAAGGAAATTGCTTTTGTTTTGTTTTTTGCTACCACACACTAACAGGACTGCCAGTTTGCAAGATCTGGCTGTGCAGCAGCTGGGTGGAACTAAAGGAAATAGCAAACTATAGACTGGGAGACATGATGCCCTTGTTAGGAGGCTGCATTCTGGAAAGGCTGTAGCTTGTCCTGGCTGGTCTTGCCTTGCTCCAGTGGTGGCTTGGCTGATGTGTTTAACAGGATCTGAACAGTAAACTATTTCCCTCAGCCTCCTTTGCTATAAGCCCCAGCCAGCAGAGAACTTAAGAAAAGAGGAAAGGTTTTATTTTCTACAACACACTAACAGAAAATATCTGGCTGAGCAGACAAAACTATGAAGCTAGGTGGAAGGAAAGGAAGAGGGAAACACACTGCTGGAAACAACAACCTTGTTAGGATGCCTGGTGATGATTGTAGCAGCCATGAGCTGTACTGGCTGTTCTTGCCTTGCTGCAGTGCTGGCTTGGTTGATGGGTTTAGCAGTATCTGAGAGGCCTCATAGTAAACTTCATGGAAAGGCACTAGGAGCAGAAAATAGAACCACTGCTGTTTGCTGTGCTCTGCTTTCCCTGCATCCCTAGTGGCTGCAGTGTGGAACTGCATTGGAAATAAAATAAATTAAGGTCCCGGTCACACGGGCCATAAAATGCAGGGGGGAAGCGTGGCAGTTTGGCCCGGAGCAAAATAACGCACAGCCGCCCGATCACACGTCCAGTCAAGGTCCCGTGGGTAGGGGCGAGGTGGCGATCACATGACGATCCTGCAGTGCAGCAAAGCGGCGCGGCGCGATCTCACCAACGGTATGCACGATTCTGTGGAGCAACGGAACTTTCGCTTTCTTCTTCGTGCGCATGCGCCGTTGGGTGCTTGTGCGCATCCTGTGGTGACTTGGGGAAAAAACCCTGCTTGCGACGGGACATGGGTGGGCACCGGATGCCACGGACTACCACCGGAATCGCAATCAGATGCCAGCCCTTGCCCCACGGAACTCCGCATCTTCGGCGGGAAGCCTCGGGTTCACCATGGGAGCTCTACGCTTCGCAAATGTTGTGGTGTGATTGCGCCCGGAAAATCCGCCTATCATTCATCTCAGTAGCGTGGCTAATGCTCCGTGTGACTGCAGCCATAGATGCATTCTGAATGCAGCATGATTCTGGCTTCAGGGGCACTTTTGCTGACTTGGCCCCCAGGAATATTGTGCCCCTCTCTCACCAGTCTTACTGCATAATGTTTATGATGGAACTGTGCAAAAAGGACATTTTTGTAAAAAGTAGTAGTTTCGAGAGCTGTGAATTTTTAGGCCATTTTATTGCATGCTTTTTTGTACGTGTGATATTGTTTTAGTGCACTGTTTTCTACTTTTGTAATCTGTCTTGAGGCTCAACAAGAAAGGTGGACAATAAATGAATTAAATCAGTTCATTAAAAGTAGTAACAACGATGCTAGCATCTCCCAGGCTTGCTTCCCTCACTAAGCATTCTTGTTAGTATTATACCTGCTGTCTCCGAGCAGCGATACTTCCTGATCCCATCACTATCCAGTGCTGCTAAGAGTCACTACAGGCTGCCAGACTTAATGATTGCCCATGAAAAGAAAAAAAATATTTCTGTCCCTTGCCTTGGGACCCATACTGTACTCCAGTCCTAGCTGCGCCTGTGGCAGGAGTTTCCCACCTCTTCAACGTAAAGATACTTCTGATTCATCTGGTAACCAGTGCACAATCTTAGATGTTTTAAGCCTGCTGTGAAAACACCTTTTGGGAATCCCAGTCTGCACTATCTGGTGAATGAACAAAGACTGTGACAAGAAAAGAGAGAAGAGACAGAGGATCAAGAGCAGAGCGGTTTCCTCAAAGAATGGCTGCCAGTGGATGCTATCCTACCTGTCATGTCTGAAAATAATCTATGTGTACAAGAAGGCCCATCCAGTAGCCCTTTGTGCTCCCCAATGCCTCTTAATTGGGACTATAAAAGGGAATACTGCTGTGCACCATTTCATATGCATGCTGTTTGGGGATCATGTGACTCTGTAGATTATCAGCTGAACAAAAGGTAGCTTCTTGGGGTTGCCATGGAGACTTCCTAGCAGTCAGAATGCCTGGCATTATCACAAAGGTAGTGAGGATGAGTGTGTGTGTGTGTGGGGGGGGAATCCCAGTAATTCCCTGCAGTTGTAAGGCTGAAACATATTATTTTTAGAATTTTCATGAATATCTTCTACTGTGGTTGCTTCTCATTCATGGCATTTACCTTTCCACATCGCCTAAAGAATGCCAGCTACTATAGATCCAATGGGAGTACTTATCTTTTAATAGCTCTCTGGTGCAAGAGGAAAGCATTAGAGGAAGGGATTGAGTCCCAGTGCACATGGGCACAAAGGATCCTATGTCATTAACAAAGCTGATAATAAAGGCCTACGTTCCCAACAGACTACTAGATAACAGTGTCATCCCCAATGAATAGATTGGAGTAAGATTTCTGAGTAGATCTGCTTAGGATAGCACAATGAGACTACCTTCAACTAGGGATGCTGTTTGCCTGCTATCAGTGGGCAATCCCCCACCATGCCCCATCACCCACCAGAGAGGAAATGTGGGGAGGTAAAACCAGTGTCACTCAGTGCAGTGACATCACTTCTGGATGGAGCCCCAGAAATGACATAAATGTGGTTCCATTGTCTGCTGCTGCTCCAAGTGACCACTGCAGGGAAAAAACAGTGACATCAATTATGTCACTACATCACTTCTGGGGGAAACCAGAAATGAGGTAAGGATGCAGTCAATGTGGCGTGCACCTCCATGACCCTGCTCCCAATCCTGCCAAGCAATGCTTTAGGAATCCCCCCCCCCAGTCTCTATGGTTTTTAACATAGAGATTGGGGAAATTCCTAGAATGTCTCTCAATGCATTGATGTCACTTCTGCGTCTCCAGCAGAAGTGACATGACCTCATACAGCAATGCTGATCTTGTAAGTCTCTGTCCCCCCAATCTTCCACCAGTTGCCAGTTGCTGACATGATACCTTCAACCCAACCTTCAACATACTTTCAACTTCCATTCCTTCCATAACTGAAAATATTCTCAGGATCTGGGAACCATCTCCTTCTCATCTTCCACCAGTCAGGAGAGTGTACCTGCAATGCCCTCTGTGCTCAAACACTATTACTGAGGGGCTACCACAAAGTGTATGGTTCTGCTGATAGTATCTCCATGTTACTACAGAAGCTTCCTGTCCCTGGCAAATGTGATGTGCTTCTCTTTGTGTCTCCCCTCTGGTCTGCTTCCAGAATTATTGCTTTGGGCCCTGGCAGCATGCTTAGTCTCACTGCACCTTTCTTTCTTGGTTGTTTTTGGATTATTGGCTGCCCTATTGCTTCTTGGGTATTTGGATCTCTGCCTGAAACCTTCACAGATAGGAAGGAACAAGGGGGGACCCGCGATACTCGCGGGGGGGGAGGCAGAGGAGGAAGCAGCAGGAGGAGGGAAGTACCCCCCCATCCTGCTGGTTCCCCCCTGTCCTCCACCCCCTTCATCTCCCCCCCAGCTCCTCTTCCCCCCCCACCCGGTACTGAAGCCAGGGGCGAGCGGAGAGCCCGCTCGCCCCTCGCTGTTTCCCTTCCCCCCTCCCCCTCCCAACCCGGCCGCCCTCCCCTCCCCCCCCGGCGGCCGCGGGCG